>NC_141879.1:202260984-202564015 GCF_056163025.1 Triticum urartu
AAATCATACATGCTGATGCGTGTGATCCAATGAGAATTGAAGCGTGCAGTGGATATCGCTATTTTCTCATCTTCACTGACGATTTGAGTAGATATAGGTATATTTACTTAATGAAGCACAAGTCTGAAACGTTTGAAAAGTTCAAGCGATTTCAGAGTGAAGTTAAGAATCATCATAACAAGAAGATCAAATTCCTACGATCTGATCAATGAGAATTTCTGAGTTATGAGTTTGGCAAACACTTAAGACATTGTGGAATTGTTTCACAGTTGAAGCCACCTGGAACACCACAGGGTAATGGTGTGTCCGAACTGTTGGGGAACGTTGCAGAAAACAAAAATTTTCCTACGGTTTCACCAAGATCCATCTATGAGTTCATCTAGCAACGAGTGATCGGATGCATCTACATACCTTTGTAGATCGCGAGCGGAAGCGTTCAAAGAACGGGGATGAGGTAGTCGAACACGACGTGATCCAAATCACCGGAGATCCTAGTACCGAACGGACGGCACCTCCGCGTTCAACACACGTACGGTCAGCGTAACGTCTCCTTCTTCTTGATCCAGCAAGAGGGAAGGAGAAGTTGAGGAAGATGGCTCCAGCAGCAGCACGACGGCGTGGTGGTGATGGAGCTGCAGTACTCCGTCAGGGCTTCGCCAAGCGCTATGGAGGAGGAGGAGGTGTTGGAGAGGGAGAAGGAGGCAACCAAAGGCGTGCAAGAAAAGCCCTCCTTCCCCCACTATATATAGGAGGGCCAAGGGGGGGCGCCGGCCCTAGGAGATCCAATCTCCTAGGGGGGGCGGCGGCCAAGGGAGGTTTCCCTCCCCCCCAAGGCACCTAGGAGGTGCCTTCCACTAGTGGGACTCTTCCCCTTTGGAAACCCTAGGCGCATGGGCCTCTTGGGGCTGGTGCCCTTGGCCCATGTAGGCCAAGGCGCACCCCCTACAGCCCATGTGGCCCCCTCGGGACAGGTGGCCCCACCCGGTGGACCCCCGGGACCCTTCCGGTGGTCCTGGTACAATACCGGTAACCCCGAAACTTGTCCCGATGCCCGAAATAGCACTTCCTATATATAATTCTTTACCTCCGGGCCATTCGGAACTCCTCGTGACGTCCGGGATCTCATCCGGGACTCCGAACAACATTCGGGTTACTGCATATACATATCCCTACAACCCTAGCGTCACCAAACCTTAAGTGTGTAGACCCTACGGGTTCGGGAGATATGTAGACATGACCAAGACGACTCTCCGGTCAATAACCAACAGCGGGATCTGGATACCCATGTTGGCTCCCACATACTCCACGATGATCTCATCGGATGAACCACGATGTCGAGGATTCAAGCAACCCCGTATACAATTCCCTTTGTCAATCGGTATGTTACTTGCCCGAGATCTGATCGTCGGTATCCCAATACCTCGTTCAATCTCGTTACCGGCAAGTCACTTTACTCATACCGTAATGCATGATCCCGTGACCAGACACTTGGTCACTTTGAGCTCATTATGATGATGCATTACTGAGTGGGCCCAGTGATACCTCTCCGTCATACGAAGTGACAAATCCCAGTCTTGATCCGTGTCAACCCAACAGACACTTTCGGAGATACCCTTAGTCTACCTTTATAGTCACCCAGTTACGTTGTGACGTTTGGTATACCCAAAGCACTCCTACGGTATCCGGGAGTTACACGGTCTCATGGTCTAAGGAAAAGATACTTTGACATTGGAAAACTCTAGCAAACGAACTACACGATCTTGTGCTATGTTTAGGATTGGGTCTTGTCCATCACATCATTCTCCTAATGATGTGATCTCGTTATCAATGACATCCAATGTCCAAAGTCAGGAAACCATGACTATCTGTTGATCAACGAGCTAGTCAACTAGAGGCTTACTAGGGACATGTTGGTGTCTATTATTCACACATGTATTACGATTTCCGGATAACACAATTATAGCATGAATAGAGACAATTATCATGAACAAGGAAATATAATAATAATGCTTTTATTATTGCCTCTAGGGCATATTTCCAACAGTCTCCCACTTGCACTAGAGTCAATAATCTAGTTACATTGTGATGAATCGAACACCCATGGAATTCTGGTGTTGATCATGTTTTGCTCTAGGGAGAGGTTTAGTCAACGGATCTGCTACATTCAGGTCCGTGTGCACTTTACAAATATCTATGTCTCCATCTTGAACATTTTCACGGATGGAGTTGAAGCGACACTTGATGTGCCTGGTCTTCTTGTGAAACCTGGGCTCCTTGGCAAGTGCAATAGCTCCAGTGTTGTCACAGAAGAGTTTGATTGGCCCCGACGCATTGGGTATGACTCCTAGGTCGGTGATGAACTCCTTCACCCAAATTGCTTCATGCGCTGCCTCCGAGGCTGCCATGTACTCCGCTTCACATGTAGATCCCGCCACGACGCTCTGCTTGCAACTGCACCAGCTTACTGCCCCACCATTCAAAATATACACGTATCCGGTTTGTGACTTAGAGTCATCCAGATCTGTGTCAAAGCTAGCGTCGACGTAACCCTTTACGACGAGCTCTTCGTCACCTCCATAGACGAGAAACATTTCCTTAGTCCTTTTCAGGTACTTCAGGATATTCTTGACCGCTGTCCAGTGTTCCTTGCCGGGATTACTTTGGTACCTTCCTACCAAACTTACGGCAAGGTTTACATCAGGTCTGGTACACAGCATGGCATACATAATAGAACCTATGGCTGAGGCATAGGGGATGACACTCATCTCTTCTATATCTTCTGCCGTGGTCGGACATTGAGCTGAGCTCAATTTCACACCTTGCAACACAGGCAAGAACCCCTTCTTAGACTGATCCACATTGAACTTCTTCAATATCTTATCAAGGTATGTGCTTTGCGAAAGACCTATGAGGCGTCTTGATCTGTCTCTATAGATCTTGATGCCTAATATATAAGCAGCTTCTCCAAGGTCCTTCATTGAAAAACTCTTATTCAAGTAGGCCTTGATGCTGTCCAAAAGTTCTATATCATTTCCCATCAAAAGTATGTCATCTACATATAGTATGAGAAATGCTACAGAGCTCCCACTCACTTTCTTGTAAACGCAGGCTTCTCCATAAGTCTGCGTAAACCCAAACGCTTTGATCATCTCATCAAAGCGAATGTTCCAACTCCGAGATGCTTGCACCAGCCCATAAATCGAGCGTTGGAGCTTGCATACCTTGTCAGCATTCTTAGGATCGACAAAACCTTCCGGCTGCATCATATACAATTCTTCCTTAAGGAAACCATTAAGGAATGCCGTTTTGACGTCCATTTGCCAAATTTCATAATCATAAAATGCGGCAATTGCTAACATGATTCGGACGGACTTCAGCTTCGCTACCGGTGAGAAAGTCTCATCGTAGTCAACCCCTTGAACTTGTCGATAACCCTTAGCGACAAGCCGAGCTTTATAGATGGTCACATTACCATCCGCGTCTGTCTTCTTCTTAAAGATCCATTTATTTTCTATGGCTCGCCGCTCAACGGGCAAGTCAGTCAAAGTCCATACTTCGTTTTCATACATGGATCCTATCTCGGATTTCATGGCTTCTAGCCATTTGTCGGAATCCGGGCCCGCCATCGCTTCTTCATAGTTCGAAGGTTCACCGTTGTCTAACAACATGATTTCCAAGACAGGGTTGCCGTACCACTCTGGTGCGGAACGTGTCCTTGTGGACATTCGAATTTCAGTAGGAGCTTGATCAGAAGTATCTTGATCATCATCATTAACTTCCTCTCTAGTCGGTGCAGGCACCTCAGGAACATTTTCTTGAGTTGTGCCATTTTCCGGTTCAAGAGGTAACACTTCATCAAGTTCTACTTTCCTCCCACTTACTTCTTTCGAGAGAAACTCTTTCTCTAGAAAGAATCTATTCTTGGCAACAAAGATCTTGCCTTCGGATCTGAGGTAGAAGGTATACCCAATAGTTTCTTTAGGGTATCCTATGAAGACGCATTTTTCCGACTTGGGTTCGAGCTTTTCAGGTTGAAGTTTCTTGACATAAGCATCGCATCCCCAAACTTTCAGAAACGACAGCTTAGGTTTCTTCCCAAACCATAATTCAAACGGTGTCGTCTCAACGGATTTCGACGGAGCCCTATTTAAAGTGAATGTGGCAGTCTCTAAAGCATAGCCCCAAAAAGATAGCGGTAAATCGGTAAGAGACATCATAGATCGTACCATATCTAATAGAGTGCGATTACGACGTTCGGACACACCATTATGCTGAGGTGTTCCAGGCGGCGTGAGTTGTGAAACTATTCCACATTTTCTTAAGTGTGTGCCAAATTCGTGACTCAAGTATTCTCCTCCACGATCTGATCGTAGAAACTTGATTTTCCTGTCACGTTGATTCTCAACCTCACTCTGAAATTCCTTGAACTTTTCAAAGGTTTCAGACTTGTGTTTCATTAAGTAGATATACCCATATCTACTCAAATCATCAGTGAGGGTGAGAACATAACGATAGCCACCGCGAGCCTCAACACTCATTGGACCGCACACATCAGTATGTATGATTTCCAATAAGTTGGTTGCTCGCTCCATTGTTCCTGAGAACGGAGTCTTGGTCATCTTACCCATGAGGCATGGTTCGCACGTGTCAAATGATTCGTAATCAAGAGACTCTAAAAGTCCATCTGCATGGAGCTTCTTCATGCGTTTGACACCTATGTGACCAAGGCGGCAGTGCCACAAGTATGTGGGACTATCATTATCAACTTTACATCTTTTGGTACTCACACTATGAATATGTGTAGCATTACGCTCGAGATTCATTAAGAATAAACCATTCACCATAGGAGCATGACCATAAAACATATCTCTCATATAAATAGAACAGCCATTATTCTTGGATTTAAATGAGTAGCCATCTCGAATTAAACGAGATCCCGATACAATGTTCATGCTCAAAGCTGGCACTAAATAACAATTATTAAGGTTTAAAACTAATCCCGAAGGTAAATGTAGAGGTAGTGTGCCGACAGCGATCACATTGACCTTGGAACCATTCCCGACGCGCATCGTCACCTCGTCCTTTGCCAGTCTCCGCTTATTCCGCAGCCCCTGCTTTGAGTTACAAATGTGAGCAACTGCACCGGTATCAAATACCCAGGAGCTACTGCGGGTACTAGTAAGGTACACATCAATTACATGTATATCATATATACCTTTTGTTTTGCCGGCCTTCTTGTCCGCTAAGTATTTGGGGCAGTTCCGCTTCCAGTGACCACTTCCCTTGCAATAAAAGCACTCAGTCTCGGGCTTGGGTCCATTCTTTGGCTTCTTCCCGGCAGCTTGCTTGCTGGGCGCGGCAACTCCCTTGCCGTCCTTCTTGAAGTTCTTTTTACCTTTGCCCTTCTTGAACTTAGTGGTTTTATTGACCATCAACACTTGATGTTCCTTCTTGACTTCTACCTCTGCTGATTTCAGCATAGCAAATACTTCAAGAATGGTCTTTTCCATCCCCTGCATATTGAAGTTCATCACAAAGCTCTTGTAGCTCGGTGGAAGCGACTGGAGGATTCTGTCAATGACCGCATCATCCGGGAGATTAACTCCCAGCTGAGTCAAGCGGTTATGTAACCCAGACATAGTGAGTATGTGCTCACTGACAGAACTATTTTCCTCCATCTTACAGCTGAAGAATTTGTCGGAGACTTCATATCTCTCGACCCGGGCATGAGCTTGGAAAACCATTTTCAGCTCTTCGAACATCTCATATGCTCCATGTCTCTCAAAACGCTTTTGGAGCCCCGGCTCTAGGCTGTAAAGCATGCCGCACTGAACGAGGGAGTAGTCATCGTTACGTGCCTGCCAAGCGTTCATAACGTCTTGTTCTGCAGGGAGAACAGGTGCGTCACCCAGCGGTTCTTGTAGGACATAATCTTTCTTGGCAGCTATGAGGATGATCCTCAGGTTCCGGACCCAGTCCGTATAGTTGCTGCCATCGTCTTTCAGCTTGGTTTTCTCTAGGAACGCGTTGAAGTTGAGGACTACGTTGGCCATTTGATCTACAAGAAATATTGTAAAGGTTTTAGACTAAGTTCATGATAATTAAGTTCATCTAATCAAATTATTCAATGAACTCCCACTTAGATAGACATCCCTCTTCTAGTCATCTAAGTATAACATGATCCGAGTCAACTAGGCCGTGTCCGATCATCACGTGAGACGGACTAGTCAACGTCGGTGAAGATCTTCATGTTGATCGTATCTTCTATACGACTCATGCTCGACCTTTCGGTCTTCTGTGTTCCGAGGCCATGTCTATACACATGCTAGGCTCGTCAAGTCAACCTAAGTGTTTGCATGTGCAAATCTGTCTTACACCCGTTGTATGTGAACGTTTGAATCAAACACCCGATCATCACGTGGTGCATTGAAACAACGAACTGTCGCAACGGTGCACAGTTAGGGGGAACACTTTCTTGAAATTATTATGAGGGATCATCTTATTTACTACCGTCGATCTAAGTAAACAAGATGCAAAACATGATAAACATCAAATGCAATCAAATAATAATAGTGACATGATATGGCCATTATCACATAGCTCCTTTGATCTCCATCTTGGGGCTCCATGATCATCTTGTCACCGGCATGACACCATGATCTCCATCATCATGATCTCCATCATCGTGTCTCCATGAAGTTGCTCGCCAACTATTACTTCTACTACTATGGCTAATGCGTTTAGCAATAAATTAAAGTAATTTACATGGCGTTTCTCAATGACATGCAGGTCATACAAAAAATAAAGACAACTCCTATGGCTCCTGCCGGTTGTCATACTCATCGACATGCAAGTCGTGATTCCTATTACAATAGCATGAACAACTCATACATCACATATATATCATTCATCATTCATCACAACTTTGGCCATATCATATCACAAAGCACTTGCTGCAAAAACAAGTTAGACGTCCTCTAATTGTTGTTGCAAGTTTTACGTGGCTGAAGTAGGGTTCTAGCAAGAACGTTTTCTTACCTACGTGAAAGCCACAACGTGATTTGTCAACTTCTATTTACCCTTCATAAGGACCCTTTTCATCGAATCTGCTTCAACTAAAGTAGGAGAGACAGACACCCGCCAGCCACCTTATGCAACTTGTGCATGTTAGTCGGTGGAACCGGTCTCACGTAAGCGTACGTGTAAGGTTGGTCCGGGCTACTTCATCCCACAATACCGTTGAAGCAAGATAAGACTAGTAGCGGCAAGAAAGTTGACAACATCTACGCCCACAACAAATTGTGTTCTACTCGCGCAAGAAGAACTACGCATAGACCTAGCTCATGATGCCACTGTTGGGGAACGTTGCAGAAAACAAAAAATTTCCTACGGTTTCACCAAGATCCATCTATGAGTTCATCTAGCAACGAGTGATCGGATGCATCTACATACCTTTGTAGATCGCGAGCGAAAGCGTTCAAAGAACGGGGATGAGGTAGTCGAACACGACGTGATCCAAATCACCGGAGATCCTAGTACCGAACGGACGGCACCTCCGAGTTCAACACACGTACGGTCAGCGTAACGTCTCCTTCTTCTTGATCCAGCAAGAGGGAAGGAGAAGTTGAGGAAGATGGATCCAGCAGCAGCACGACGGCGTGGTGGTGATGGAGCTGCAGTACTCCGTCAGGGCTTTGCCAAGCGCTATGGAGGAGGAGGAGGTGTTCGAGAGGGAGAAGGAGGCAACCAAAGGCGTGCAAGAAAAGGCCTCCTTCCCCCACTATATATAGGAGGGCCAAGGGGGGGGGGCGCCGGCCCTAGGATATCCAATCTCCTAGGGGGGGCGGCGGCCAAGGGAGGTTTCCCTCCCCCCCAAGGCACCTAGGAGGTGCCTTCCACTAGTGGGACTCTTCCCCTTTGGAAACCCTAGGCGCATGGGCCTCTTGGGGCTGGTGCCCTTGGCCCATGTAGGCCAAGGCGCACCCCCTACAGCCCATGTGGCCCCCCGGGACAGGTGGCCCCACCCGGTGGACCCCCGGGACCCTTCTGCTGGTCCCGGTACAATACCGGTAACCCCGAAACTTGTCCCGATGCCCGAAATAGCACTTCCTATATATAATTCTTTACCTCCGGACCATTCCAGAACTCCTCGTGACGTCCGGGATCTCATCCGGGACTCCGAACAACATTCGGGTTACTGCATATACATATCCCTACAACCCTAGCGTCACCGAACCTTAAGTATGTAGACCCTACGGGTTTGGGAGATATGTAGACATGACCGAGACGACTCTCCGGTCAATAACCAACAGCGGGATCTGGATACCCATGTTGGCTCCCACATACTCCATGATGATCTCATCGGATGAACCACGATGTCGAGGATTCAAGCAACCCCGTATACAATTCCCTTTGTCAATCGATATGTTACTTGCCCGAGATCTGATCGTCGGTATCCCAATACCTCGTTAAATCTCGTTACCAGAAAGTCACTTTACTCGTACCGTAATGCATGATCCCGTGACCAGACACTTGGTCACTTTGAGCTCATTATGATGATGCATTACTAAGTGGGCCCAGTGATACCTCTCCGTCATACGGAGTGACAAATCCCAGTCTTGATCCGTGTCAACCCAACAGACACTTTCAGAGATACCCGTAGTCTACCTTTATAGTCACCCAGTTACGTTGTGACGTTTGGTATACCCAAAGCACTCCTACGGTATCCGGGAGTTACACGATCTCATGGTCTAAGGAAAAGATACTTTGACATTGGAAAACTCTAGCAAACGAACTACACGATCTTGTGCTATGTTTAGGATTGGGTCTTGTCCATCACATCATTCTCCTAATGATGTGATCTCGTTATCAATGACATCCAATGTCCATAGTCAGGAAACCATGACTATCTGTTGATCAACGAGCTAGTCAACTAGAGGCTTACTAGGGACATGTTGGTGTCTATTATTCACACATGTATTACGATTTCCGGATAACACAATTATAGCATGAATAGAGACAATTATCATGAACAAGGAAATATAATAATAATGCTTTTATTATTGCCTCTAGGGCATATTTCCAACACGAACGTCGTAATCAAACCCTATGAGATATGGTGCGATCTATGATGTCTCTTACCGATCTACCGCTATTATTTTGAGGTTATGCGTTAGAGATAGCTGCATTCACTTTAGATAGGACACCATATAAGTCCGTTGAGACGACGTCGTATGAACATTGGTTTGGCAAGAAACCAAAGTTGTCGTTTCTTAATGTTTGGGGCTGCGATGCTTAAGGCTTTAGCAGGAGAAGCTCGAACCCAAAAGCGGACAAACACATCTTCATAGGATACCCAAAGGTGACAGTTGGGTATACCTTCTATCTCAGATCTGAGGGCAAATTGTTTGTCGCTAAGAACGGGTCCTTTATCGAGAAGGAGTTTCTCTCGAAAGAATTGAGTGGGAGGAAGATAGAACTTGATGAGGTTGTCGAACCTTTATTTCAACCAGAGAATGATGCAACACAGAAAGATGTTTTCTGTGGCACCTACGTCTGTTGAATAGGAAGTTAATGATAGTGATCATGAAGCTTCAGATCAAGTTGTTATCGAACCTCGTAGGTCGACAAGGATATGTACTACTCCTGAGTGGTACGGTAATCCTGTCTTAGATATCATGTTGTTAGACAACAATGAACCTACGAGCTATGGAGAAGCGATGGTGGGCCCGTATTCCGACAAATGGTTAGAAGCCATGAAATCCGAGATAGGATCCATATATCAGAACAAAGTATAGACTTTGGTGGACTTGCCCGATGATCTGCAAGCCATTGAGATAAATGGATCTTTAAGAAGAATACAGACGTGGGAGGTAATGTTACCGTCTAACAAGCTCGACTTGTGGGAAAGAATTTTTTCACAAGTTCAAGGAGTTGACTACGATGAGAATTTCTCACCCGTAGCGATGCTTAAGTCCGTCGGAATCATGATAGCATTAGCTATATTTTTCGATTATGAAATCTTACAGATGGATGTCAAAACAAGTTTTCTTACCAAGTTTTCGTAAGAAAAGTTGTATGTGATACAATAAAAGGTTTTGTCGATCCTAAGGATGCTAAAAGGTATGCTGGCTCCAACAATCCTTCTATGGACTAGAGCAAGCATCTCGGAATCGGAATATATGTTTTGATGGAGTGATCAAAGCTTTTAGGTTTATACAATGTTTGCTAGAAACTTGTATTTACAAGAAAGTGAGTGGGAGCACTACAACATTTCTGATAAGTATATGTGGATGACATATTGTTGATCCAAAATGATGTAGAATTTCTGGAAAGCATAAACGGTTGTTTGAAGAGTGATTTTCAAAGGAAGACCTGGATAAAGCTGCTTACACATTGGGCATCAAGATCTATAGAGATAGATCAAGATGCCTGATGGTACTTTCAAAGAACGCACATCTTGACATGTTTTTGAAGGAGTTCAAAATAGATCAGTCAAAGGAGGGGTTCTTACCTGAGTTGTAAGGTGTGAAGTTGAGTAAGACTCAAAGCTTGACCATGACATAAGAAAGAGAAAGGACGAAGGTCGTCCCCTATGCTTTTGTCATAGGCTCTATACGGTATGCCATGCTGAAGTACCGCACCTGATGTGTGCCTTGCCACATGTCTGGCAAGAGGGTACAAAGGTGATCTAGGAGTAGATCACCAGATAGCGGTCAAAATTATCCTTAGAGGAGTAAGGAAATGTTTCTCGGTTATGGAGGTGATAAAGAGTTCGACGTAAAGAGTTACGTCGATGCAAGCTTAACACCTATCCAGATAGCACTGAGTAGAGATACCAGATACATATAATGGAGCAACAATTTGGAATAGCTCCAAGTGGAACGTGGCAGCAGCATCTACGATATAAAGTTTTGCAAAATACATAGGGATCTGAATATGGCAAGACCCGTTGACTACAACCTCCCTCACAAGCATAACATGATCAAACCCAGAACTCTTTGAGTGTTTATCACATAGTGATGTGAACTAGATCATTGAGTCTAGTAAACTCTTGGATGTTGGTCACATGGCGATGTGACCTGTGAGTGTTAATCACATGGCGATGTGAACTAGATTATTGACTCTAGTGCAAGTGGGAGACTGTTGGAAATATGCCCTAGAGGCAATAATAAATTGGTTATTATTGTATTTCCTTGTTCATGATAATCGTTTATTATCCATGCTAGAATTGTATTGATAGGAAACTCAGATACATGTGTGGATACATAGACAACAACATGTCCCTAGTAAGCCTCTAGTTGACTAGCTCGTTAATCAATAGATGGTTACGGTTTCCTGACCATGGACATTGGATGTCATTGATAACGGGATCACATCATTAGGAGAATGATGTGATGGACAAGACCCAATCCTAAGCCTAGCACAAAGATCGTGTAGTTCGTATGCTAAAGCTTTTCTAATGTCAAGTGTCATTTCCTTAGACCATGAGATTGTGCAACTCCCAGATACCGTAGGAGTGCTTTGGGTGTGCCAAACGTCACAACGTAACTGGGTGGCTATAAAAGTACACTACAGGTATCTCCAAAAGTATCTGTTGGGTTGGCACGAATCGAGACTGGGATTTGTCACTCCGTGTAACGGAGAGGTATCTCTGGGCCCACTCGGTAGGTCATCATCATAATGTGCACAATGTGACCAAGGAGTTGATCACGGGATGATGTGTTACATAACGAGTAAAGAGACTTGCCGATAACGAGATTGAACAAGGTATCGGGATACCGACGATCGAATCTCGGGGAAAGTATCGTACCGATAGACAAAGGGAATTGTATACGGGATTGATTGAATCCTCGACATCGTGGTTCATCCAATGAGATTATCGTGGAACATGTGGGAGCCAACATGGGTATCCAGATCCCGTTGTTGGTTATTGGCCGGAGAGTTGTCTCGGCCATGTCTGCATGACTCCCGAACCCGTAGGGTCTACACACCTAAGGTTCGATGACTCTAGGGTTATAGGGAATAGATATACGTGGTTACTGAATGTTGTTCGGAGTCCCGGATGAGATCCCGGACGTCACGAGGAGTTCCGGAATGGTCCAGAGGTAAAGATTTATATATGGGAAGTCCTGTTTCGGTCGCCGGAAAAGTTTCGGGTTTATCGGTAATGTACCGGGACCACCGGAAGGGTCCCGGTGGTCCACCAAGTGGGGCCACCAGCCCCGGAGGGCTGCATGGGCCAAGTGTGGGAGGGGACCAGCCCTAGGTGGGCTGGTGCGCCCCCCCACCAAGGCCCAAGGCACAAGGGAGAGTGGAAGGGGGCAAACCCTAGGCTCAGATGGGCCTAAGGCCCACCTAGTGGTGCGCCCCCCTCTCTCCCCCCTTGGCCGCCCCCTAGATGGGATCTAGGGCTGGCCGCCACCCCTAGGGGTGGAAACCTAGGTGGGGGCGCAGCCCCTCCCCTCCCCCTATATATACTTGAGGTTTTGGGCTGCCATAGAAACGATTCAATCTCCTTCTTGGCGCAGCCCTACCCCTCTCCCTCCTCGTCTCTTGCGGTGCTTGGCGAAGCCCTGCTGAAGTACCACGCTCCTCCACCACCACCACGCCGTCGTGCTGCTGCTGGATGGAGTCTTCCCCAACCTCTCCTTCTCCCCTTGCTGGATCAAGGCGTAGGAGACGTCACCGGGCTGTACGTGTGTTGAACACGGAGGTGCCGTCCGTTCGGCACTAGGATCATCGGTGATTTGGATCACGACGAGTACGACTCCATCAACCCCATTCACTTGAACGCTTCCGCTTAGCAATCTACAAGGGTATGTAGATGCACTCTCCTTCCCCTCGTTGCTAGATTACTCCATAGATTGATCTTGGTGATGCGTAGAAAATTTTGAATTTCTGCTACGTTCCCCAACAATAACAACAGGATATATCTTTTTCTCATCAAGATAAGCATATTTAAGAGTATCAGGCAATAGTTTAATCTCAAACACGGGATCACCCTTGGGTGGAGGAGGATCCCCTAGGATTTCAACAGGAAAATTGTGTTTTAGAATAGGTTCCTGTTTAAAGAATACTTCATCTACTTCCCTTCTTTCATTCATAAACATATCATTTTCATGGTCTAGCAAATATTGTTCTAAAGGATCACCATGAGGTACGGCAATAGAAGCAAGACCAATAATGTCATCCTTACTAGGTAATTCTTCTTCACGGTGTTGTCTACTAAATTTAGAGAAATTAAATTCATGAGACATATCATCTAAACCGATAGTAACAACATCCTTTTTGCAATCTATCTTAGCATTAACAGTGTTCAAGAAGGGTCTACCAAATATAATGGGAAAAAAGCTATCTTGTGGGGAACCAAGAACAAGAAAATCAGCAGGATATTTAGTTTTCCCACACAAGACTTCAGCATCTCTAACAATTCCCATTGGTGAAATAGTATCTCTATTGGCAAGTTTAATTGTGACATCAATATCTTCTATCTCAGTAGGTGCAATATCATGCATAATTTCTTTGTATAAGGCGTAAGGTATTGCACTAGCACTACCACCCATATCACATAAGCCATGATAACAATGATCTCCTATTTTAACAGAAATAACAGGCATGCCTACCATAGGTTTGTTTTTATCTTTAGCACAAGGTTTAGCAATTCTAGCAGTCTCATCAAGGAAATGAATAACATGCCCATCAATATTATCAGACAAGAGATCTTTAACAATAGCAATATCAGGTTCAACTTTAATTTGCTCAGGAGGTGTATACGTTTTAATATTGCTTTTACGAACCACAGTTGAAGCTTTAGCATGATCCTTTATCCTGACAGGGAAAGGTGGTTTCTCAACATAAGTAGGAACAATAGGATCATTATAAGTGATAGTCTTTTCTTCAACTTTAATAGGTGCAGCTACTTTTACTTCTATGGGAGGATGATATTTAAACCACTACTCCTTGGGGAGATCAACATAAGTAGCAAAAGATTCACAGAAAGAAGCTACTATTTCAGAGTCAAGTCCATATTTAGTGCTAAATTTAACGGAAACATCGTATCCATAAAAGATTTAACACAATCAAACTTAGGTGTCATACCTGACTCCTTACCTTCGTCGAGGTCCCAGTCTTCAGAGTTGCGTTTAATTCTTTCCAATAAATCCCATTTGAATTCAATAGTCTTCATCATAAAGGAGCCAACACAAGAAGTATCAAGCATGGTGCGATTGCTATCAGAAAGCCGAGCATATAGATTTTGAATAATCATTTCTCTTGAGAGCTCATGATTGGGGCATGAATATAACATTGATTTAAGCCTCTGCCAAGCTTGAGCGATGCTTTCTCCTTCGCGGGGCCAAAAATTATATATATAATTGCGATCATGATGAACAAGATGCATAGGATAAAACTTCTGATGAAATTCCAATTTCAATCGTTTGTAGTTCCATGACCCCGTATCATCACATAGCCTATACCATGTCAATGCATCTTCCTTCAAAGATAAAGGGAAGACCTTCTTCTTAACAACATCTCCGGGTACACCTGCAAGCTTAAATAATCCAGAAACTTCATCCACATATATTAGGTGCTCATCAGGATGCTTTGTTCCATCTCCTGCAAAAGGATTAGCTAGCAGTTTTTCTATCATACCCGAAGGAATTTCAAAGCAGACATTTTCATTTTCAGTAGGTTCAGTAGGTTGAGGAGAAACTCTTTGCTCTACTGGTCGGGGTGAAGATACCCCGAACAAGCCCCTCAGAGGATTACTTTCCATAGTAACAAGTGACAGTAAATTTCAGCACACTATATAAATTTTCCTTACCAAATTCCACCTACCAAAGGCGCTTCACTCCCCGGCAACGGCGCCAGAAAAGAGTCTTGATGACCCAGACGTATATGGGATCTACCATAGTCCTTTCGATAATTAAGAGTGTCGAACCCAACGAGGAGCAGAAGGAAATGATAAGCGGTTTCCAACAAGGTATTCTCTGCAAGTACTGAAATAAGTGGTAACAGATAGTTTTGTGATAGGATAATTTATAACGAGCAACAAATAACAAAAGTAAGTAAAGTGCAGCAAGGTGGCCCAATCCTTTTTGTAGCAAAGGACAAGCCTGGACAAACTCTTATATAGAGAAAAGCGCTCCCGAGGACACATGGGAATATCGTCAAGCTAGTTTTCATCACATTCATATGATTCGCGTTCGGTACTTTGATAATTTGGCATGTGGGTGGACCGGTGCTTGGGTACTGTCCTTACTTGGACAAGCATCCCACTTATGATTAACCTCTATTGCAAGCATCCACAACTACAACAGAAGTATTGAGGTAAACCTAACCATAGCATGAAACATATGGATCCAAATCAGCCCCTTATGAAGCAACGCATAAACTAGGGTTTAAGCTTCTGTCACTCTAGCAACCCATCATCTACTTATTACTTTCCAATGCCTTCCTCTAGGCCCAAATAATGGTGAAGTGTCATGTAGTCGACGTTCACATAACACCACTAGAGGAGAGACAACATACATCTCATCAAAATATCGAACAAATACCAAATTCACATGACTACTAATAGCAAGACTTCTCCCATGTCCTCAGGAACAAATGTAACTACTCACAAAGCATAATCATGTTCATAATCAGAGGGGTATTAATATGCATATAGGATCTGAACATATGATCTTCCACCAAATAAACCAACTAGCATCAACTAAAAGGAGTAATTAACACTACTAGCAACCTACTAGTACCAATCCTGGACTTGAAGACAAGAATTGGATACAAGAGATGAACTAGGGTTTTGAGAGGAGATGGTGCTGATGAAGATGTTGATGGATATTGCCCTCTCCCGGTGAGAGGGGCGTTGGTGATGACGATGGCGATGATTTCCCCCTCCCGGAGGGAAGTTTCCCTGGCAGAACAGCTCTGCCGGAGCCCTAGATTGGTTCCGCCTCGTGGTGGCGGAGTTTTGTCCGAGGAGATGGCTTATGATTTTTTCCTCATCGAAAGACTCCATATAGCAGAAGATGGCCATCGGAGGGCCACCAGGGGGCCCACGAGGTAGGGGGCGCGCCCAGGTGGGTAGGGCGCGCCCCCACCCTCGTGGGCAGGGTGTGGCCCCCTGGTGAACTTCTCGCGCTCAGTATTTTTTATATATTCTGAAAACGTCTTCCGTGAAGTTTTAGGACTTTTGGAGCTGTGCAGAATAGGTCTCTAATATTTGCTCCTTTTCCAGCCCAGAATCCCAGCTGTCGGCATTCTCCCTCTTTATGTAAACCTTATAAAATAAGAGAGACTAGGCATAAGCATTGTGACATAATGTGTAATAATAGCTCATAATGCAATAAATATCGATATAAAAGCATGATGCAAAATGGACGTATCAGCCATCATCACCATGAAGGCCAAGGACCAGAGGGGGTACCTCTCCCCATCCAGTGGGGAGGCCATGGAGGAGGAAGTACAAGGGGGAGAAACTCTCCTCCTCTCTCTTGGTGGCACCAGAGTGCCATCGAGAGTGTAATCATCGCCACGGTGATCGTCTTCATCAACATCACCATCATCATTTCCATGCCCATCTCTTTTACGCGCTCCACTCTCCCGCACCCTGCTGTAATCCCTACTTGAACATGGTGCTTTATGCCACATATTATGATCCAATGATGTGTTGCCATCCTATGATGTTTTGAGTAGATATTTTTTGTCTTTGGGTTGGTTGATGATCTAGATTGGTACGAGTTGTATGTTTTATTTTGGTGCTGTCCTATGGTGCCCTCCGTGTCCCGCAAGCGTGAGGGATTCCCGTTGTAGGGTGTTGCAATACGTTTATGATTCGCTTATAGTGGGTTGCGTGAGTGACTGAAACACAAACCCAAGTAAGGGGGTTGTTGCGTATGGGATAAAGAGGACTTGATGCTTTAATGCTATGGTTGGGTTTTACCTTAATGATCTTTAGTTGTTGCGGATGCTTGCTAGAGTTCCAAACATAAGTGCATATGATCCAAGAAGAGAAAGTATGTTAGCTTATGCCTCTCCCTCATATGAAATTGCAATGACGACTATCGGTCTTGTTAACAATTGCCTAGGACAATTCCGCACACCGATCCACCATTATTCCACACTCGCTATTTATAATATTTAGTAATATATTCTAACTTTATGATAACATCACCTACTTTCATATTTTAGCTCTCTGATATCATACAAAGTTATCCACTTCATACCCACAACGTAGTTTTATTTCTCATATCTAGTTGGAAGCAAACGTTCGGTGTACGTAGAGTCGTATCAGTGGCAGATAGGGCTTGAGAGAATATTGATCTTACCTTTAGCTCCTTGTGGGTTCGACACTCCATACTTATCACTTCCACCTTTGGAAATTGCTACGATGATTCCCTGCACTTGGGGATTATCAAGGAGCGACCTCCCTTTGATAGGCGCAAGAGAAGGAGGCGAGGCAGCAAAACGTTTCGGCTTCCGCGTGACCTTTCGTATACCCGTTGTGTGTGGCAAAAATTTAGACATCGGCTCATTCCTACAACCCGCGGCGCGTCGTGGCGAGGTGGGCGGCGGAGGAGGAGCGCGCATGGATGTCTCTCTTGTTCTCATCCTCATACATGTGGAGAAAGAGCCTCTCTTATAAAGAGGTCCAACTCCCTCTAAACTAGCAATGTGAGACTAAACTTTAGTTTCACCTCTTGCCTTGCACGAATGGGCTGCATGGGCCTCTAGGATTTATTAGGAATTTCTGAAACTGCTATTAGGCTAGGCCCAAAATAGACAAAATTCCAGCAAGAAGTATTATTTTTCTCCAAGCTGGCTTGCAGCTTGGAATGTTACTTTCAATCGTATAGGCGTCCACGACAAATAAAAGGATGAGTAAAATGCACTAGCGGTACTTGAACTTGCGAAGAAAGCACGCTTTGGTCACTGTACTTCAAAATACGGCCAAAACGGTCACTCAATACGTCTACATGTGATTGTACGGCCACTGTTCACCGTACGCCACTCGTCGCCCCTCCATTTGACCAATCCGAGGCGATAGCTGGCGCTCGCGGTTTTTTTGTAAATTAGCTCGCGGGGGTTATTTCCATGCACCACCCTGTGTCGTCGATGCCCAATCCCTAAATCCCCACTCCCTGTCGCCGAGGCCGATGCCCTCCCCCTGCTGCCGCTGCCCTCTTCCTTGCTGCTTGCAGCCACCCTCTTCCTGTAGATTGCCACCGTAGCCGCCGCCTCTTCACCGCTCCGCAATGTCGACAAGCTCGGTTAGGTCGTCGCTCGGCGGCCGTTCGATGGTGGTGCCACTGATAAGATGCCCTTCTTGCCACACTCGTGTGAAGTTCTATCTCTCGAACATGGAGAAGCACGAGGGATGGGTCTTTTACAGGTGTCCTGTTGGTGTAAGTGGAGTGCATCCGTTGGCGTTTGTTAATTTTGGTCGATTTTTGTGGATCTTGTGATGGTGATTTTTGGCGTCTGTTCGTTTCTTTTGATCTTCAGGACCATTTCTGGCATTGGGAGTTGGAATACGTTGTCTACTTGCTAGATAATCAGTTTCTCATTGGCAATGAAGCCGCAGATGCATTAGGAGCTGCAGAGGAAAGGAGGGAAGAGATGATGCGAGCAAGGAATCGAAGATATGCAGGTGGAGGTGCAGTTGATCTTCCAGGCTTTGAAGATGGAATTCATGGAAGAGTTGCATCTCAAATGAGCAATCATCAAGCAGAGTCACTCGTAGGGTTAGACAATCAAATATTGGTGATGATGAAGGCACTGGTGGCAGCACTCATTGTACTTGCAGTGCTTTTAGCTATTTCTCTGCTGAAGAAGTGATGGAGTTGATGCAGTATTAGCATTATGCCTAGTTTGTTAGGAGATGAACTGGTAGTATGAAGTGATGCTTTTGCATTGTAAGTCTGAAGTTGATGTAGTTTCCAGTTTGCAGATGGAGTTGATGTAGTGTTGTTAGTCTGAAGTGACACTCTTTTGCATTGTAAGTGATGCTTTTGCAATATGAAAGCAAGTGACAATATTTTAATGCAAATGGAAGTTAATTTGGCTTGTTGAAGCTGTTGATGCTGTCATATCAAGATATCATTTTTATGCAAGTTGATTATGTGTACATTAGGACATAATGCAGATAAAATGTAAGTTAATGGTGTGCAAGTTATCATGTTGCTGTCGATGCTGTCAAGTTGTGGAAGTTTATGCAAGTTGATCATCATATTTGGCTTCTATGTACATTGCAAAGCTATTTGGTGTTTTTATCATCTTGATGTACATTTTACCATTTGTTATGATTGTAGCACATACAAAACAAGTGCATTGAGGGAGAAAAGCACATGCATAACCAGCAAACCATATCTGGGAAGTACCATCAAAATTATGGTTTGTACCAACAATTCAGATACACAAGTGCATTCAGTTACAAAATGATCAACAATTGATCCATACTCATGTGTACACATCAATATGGATCAATTATAACATTTCTCATCAGTCACATACTACTACATCATGCCTTGGAGCTTAAGAAGTAAAGCATGCTACACAACAGGTACATCATCTGAAGATGTCAAACATTGAAGTGCTTTTGGTCTTACTAGGAAGCACAAGATCATCATCTGAATCAGGATCTGGACCTGCAGGCCTCTTGCCAAGAGCAATACCTATCAGCCTCATTTCCTCCTTCCTAGCCTCAGCAGCAGCAACCATGTCTGCTCTTTTTCTTGTTGCTACAGCTTCTTTCTCTGCTCTCTTCTTGGCAGCAGCTTCCTCCTTTTAAGCCTTCTTCTAAGCTTACTGCCTTGCTTTATTCTCATCAGCCATAGCTTTCTTGGTCTCCATTATGATCTGCCTTGTCTCTTCCTTAGCCTTCTTTGCTATTTCAGCTTCTTCTTTTCTCTTCTCTCTCTTCTGAGCTTGTGACTACCTCTTCCTCTCTGCTTCTAGTGCTTTCTTCTCCTCTTGCTGATGTCTCTTCCTGGCAGCTTCCCCTGCTTTCTTTAGTTGTTCCTCCCTTCTTGTTGCAAGAATTGCTTCCTTCTTATCTTCCAGTTCTTTGTCTCTCTGCCTCTTGAGGAGAAGCAATCTTTTGGCCAAGTCACCTTGCTGGATTGTGCTTGAGCTCCCATTGTTGCTTGTGTTACCTTGGGTTTGATTGAGCATGGCCCTGGCAGCAGATATAAAAGTTGATTCTGGTATAGGCCCTGTTGCAACCACTCTTGGCAGAGGCCTCTGGATAAAAAAAGTACATATTGCAGTTCAGAATAACATGTTTTATCAATGAACTTAACATCAATTACACGAAACAAGGACATTAACTTACATTTTGAACCATATGATCAACCATAAGATCTTCTATGACATGATTTTCTGAAGAGTTGTGCTCCTGTTGAAGTGCAAGTAATTTTGAATCATATCTTTGCAATATTTCTAATTATCCAACAGTGCAAGAAAACCTACAACACAAATGATGGAAGACATACCTGAGTAATGACTTGCTCATCATCTCCTACATTTGGAGCAACTTCTGCATTAGCAGCTTGATCATCTCCATGTGGTGGTGGTGGAGCTTGCACATTTAGAACAACTTATGCATTAGGAGCTTGATAATCTCCATGTGGTGGTGGAGCTTGCACATTTGGAGGGGGCAGACCAGCGTTAAGGTACTTGCAGCCTTTGATGTTGTCGTCTGGCTCTCCACAATAGTTGCAATGCATGATCACACCATGCCTTGACATTTTTTGCCACCATTGCTGCAAGAAACTTCATGTGGGGCCTTCCTTCTGCTCTTGCATGGCCTGCCTACCTGCTTGGTGTACAATGGTGGCTTAATTGGGGGTCCATTCATCCTCTCCCATTCTGTCTTATCTCTCCAGGGGTAGATGATGTTGTTGTATGCTTTCTTGAACATCCCAACAGAATAACATTGGTTAACCAAGAGGAGGGGATCCACTCTCTCATGCCTAGCACATGCTATAGCATGTACACATGATGTGCCACCCTTCTGCCACCTCTTGCAGCTACACTCATTACTGTGCCAATCAACAATGTAGTCAGTCCCTCTATCACCAACTGGAAAGACTCCATCGCCAGCCCCTTCAAACATAGCAGGTGTTTGTCCATTCAGTTAGCTTATCAACCTTTTTCTTTATCTCAGGGCATATGTTTCCTTTCATCTTCTCTGCTTTTATCTGCTTGGTGTAGTGCCTCTGCATCAATTTCCCTTTAATCCTTTCAAGCATTGACAATATTGGTAGCTCCCTAGCATCTAATATGTACATGTCCATGTAAAACGCACATCACTAAATATTTGAATACAGTAACAACTAGCATATGAGAACATCAATGTAGTTGGTTCTTACTTGTTAAATACTTCACAATTGTTGTTCAGTAAGATATCACACTTGGGTAGATCATTTTGAAAAGCCCTAACCCAAGTGTTAGGTTCAAGCTCATGCAACCATTTGTAGGCATCCAAGTTAATTTCCTTCATCTCATTCATGTACTGCTCATACTTCACAGTAGTGTTGCTTCTTGCTATCTTCCAAAGTTGGTTCTTCAGTACATCACCTTTGAATTGCTGCTAGAAGTTTTGCCACATGTGTCTCACACAGAACCTATGTTCTAACTGTGGAAACAACTCATCTACAACATTTATTAGGCCCTGCAAAATAAGTAACAACTACTTCATATGGTGCTGAACTGAATGAAAGAAGGTATCATAAGAGCAAGTTATGAAGATCAACATCATTTACCTTTTGTTTATCAGACATAATAGTCCATGGGCTGGTGTTCATGATGCCTAGATCATTCTTGAGCCTCTCAAGGAACCAACACCAGTTGGGCTTGTCATCCGCTTCAACCACAACAATAGCAATAGGGAAAATACAATCATTTGAATCAATTCCCACAGCAATTAGCAGTTGTCCTCTATACCTTGTATTAATATGACATCCATCAATGAATATCATTGGCCTACATCCTTGAAGGAAACCTCTTTTGCAAGCATCCAGGCACATATATGCTTTGCTGAACCTTGCTTGATCATCAAGTTGAAGAAAAAAGGAGCTGCTTGGGTTACTTCTCCTAAGTTCATTTCCATAGTCCCACAGCAAATTGTACTGGGCCTCTTCATCACCATATATAATCTTCATTGCTAGCCTTCTAGCTCTTTGCAACTTGATCCTAGATGGTGTCATATGCCATTCCTTCTGAACTACTCTTGAAAAGTTCCTCAGATTCATATCTTGGTCCGCCCTAAAGCTCTCAAGGTACTTCTGTGCTAAGAAAGGAGAAGTGAAAGCCTTGATCTTCCACTTCTTGGTACATGTGTGTCCATGCACATATTTCTTGACCATGAAACACTTTGTCCTACTATCATAAGAGGCCCAAAGGTACCAAGTACAATCCTCATCACAAGTTGCCTTGACCCTTTTCTTATCATCTACAGGGAGCTTCACATCAACTATGTTCTTGCAACTGTATTCTTTGATTGCTTTCCTGAGTAACTCAACAGTCTAGAAAACTTCCCGGCATGAAATTTGGGGCAGTGTAGGTCCTCACCTCTAAATGCCTTGAACTTCATGTAAATTTCTTCATCATCTGAATCAGGGGCCCATAGGTCATATCCTTCTGACCCATACAACTCATCTTCAGGATCATGTGCTACTGCCTCATGTGCTTATTTCTCATTTCCTTTAACAAGCACTTTCTTTTTTGTTGCTTCTGCTTCTCTTTCAACTTTATGTCTTCGGGCTCATCCATATCCACATTGTCAGCATACAGATCATCATCACCATCACTAATATCATAATCACTGTCCACTATGGCCTCAGGATCAAAGTCAGAGTCATCTGAATCACTCTCATTTGTTTCCATTTCATAACTTGCTCCTCCAGATGAGTTGCGTTGTCTGTTTTTCCTTTTGCAGTATCTTCCTCTACCAGCTTCACCTTCACCTTCAACATCATCATCATCACCATCTGTTGTTGTCTGAATCACACCTGGATCCTCCACACCTACATCTTCACTTACATAAGATACTTTCCTTTTTGCAAACACAAAGTTGCTTACACCATCATCTTCTGCATGCTCTGGAGGACAAACTACCTGTATAGGAATTGGGTGAGTCACATTTGCATCTTCAAGCTCAACATCAATATCTGCAATTTGTGGCTCATTTGGTTTACTCTTGCAAGGACTAAACACTTCAGGTAGCTGCCTTATTGGGAAATTGACCACATCATCTTCAGGCACATTTGCATTCAAACTATCCTCATGGTCAAGGTACAAACTAAATGAGTAATGCCCTAGTGACACAAATGTGAGCATCTGATCTGTGTCCCTATCTCCTCTGATTTCTCTCAACCCATTCCCGTTGATTGAAAGAATGGGAATGCAATAATATACCTTCATCCTGCCTGCCATCTCCCATCCTATCTCTTCAACTAGGTTTTCAACCATGATTGGAGACCAAGTATCTGCATCTACTTCATCATACCACAGTTCATGACCATTGACATATGAACGATTGCTACCTTGCCCAAGGAAATAACCACCATGGTTAAACTTAACCGAAAACTTCCTGCTGCGCTTATCTGCATACATCAAAATAGAGCAGGACAGAGTTTCAGAATTTCTGTTCTACATAATCTGCAAGAAATAGATGCAAGCAAGCACCTTTGAGTATCAAATTCACCTATACAACCAGCATCTTCAACATGCAGCAAAAGATAGCACCTTTCAGCACCAAATAACCTTCTCCAAACCCAAAACCCTATACGTTGAAACCCCCAAATCACGGTCGAAAACCCTAGGCAAATCTTCAAAGTACATATGGGCATATCTGACTAACAAGCACACCATCCACAATGCCCACCTCTAAATATCGAGCCTACAGCTTACAACGCAAGAACCAAGGAGGGGCGAGGTGAGGGCTTACTGCAGTTGGGCGGCGGAGCACCATCGGGGCGACGAACAGGCGACATCCTGACGAAACAGCTCCAGCGATGAGATGCGTGGCGCCTACGAGGCGCCTCTCGCCCTTGTGCGACGACTCTGGTGGTGGTGGTGCGGTGCCGCCAACGATCGCCCTTCCCTCCTTCCCTTTCACCGCCTCCCCTTTCGTTATGATCGAAGCCGAATAGACAAGGAGATAGGAGGAATTACGGAGCCACCTAAGGGTTTCCCTATAAAAATGCTGCGGAACCCCTCGCGAGCGCCAGCCGTCACCTCGGATTGGTCAACAAGTGGTCAAATGGAGGGGCGACGAGTGGCGTACAGTGAACAGTGGCCGTACAATCACGTGTAGACGTATTGAGTGACCGTATTGGCCGTATTTTGAAGTACAGTGACCAAAGCGTGCTTTCTTCGCAAGTTCAAGTACCGCCAGTGCATTTTACTCTAAAAGGAAAACCCAGAAAAGAAATCATGGAGAAAAGTGTGATCACAGTAATCAGCATTCGACGAGACCATTATCTCTCCTGCTTAAGGAAAATATAATGTTTTGGCGTCCGCTCCTTCGTCCAACATTTTGCCCAGTTCTTATTTATGTATCAAATAAATTGTGGTCTCTTTGATATGTTAATAAGTGCTTACCAAATACTAAATGTTTATCAAATAAAATCTTTCTTTTTACGCAATTAAATCAATATGGGTAGGTACCCGTTTACAACGCACGAACAATTATGTCTAGTGGCATAACACTGGTGACAAACATATGTCCATTAAATTTAAATATCCTTAAGAGTAAATACAAGAAGACAATACATTATTGATAATGTTCATAAAACATTGGGCAAGTAGCAACCAAGTTTGTAGCGATGACCACAACAACGACCATGTTGCAAAGGAGCCTCGTGGCATGCACCATGTTGCAAGGTGAGTCGCAATGATGGGGCCGTTCGATCGTGCCAATCCAACGACTCGTGATCCGGGCTGATCTTTACAAAAGACCGGTCGGCCGACACATAGCATAAGCCTTTCATTTATTATTCGGCCCCAAAAGGTGGGACCAAAATACAACTTCTCACTTGGAGCCTGACAAGAAAATCCACGCAATCAAGAGTTAAAATCATAAGAATTTGCCTCGCTAACAAGGACAATTAAGAACAATAGACATGGTTTATGCAATGAGGTCTTTCTAATAATCGTATTTGGTGGGATGTAATTATAGCAGCTTGTGTTACGAGTCGTGCAACAATTACAACTCTACCGTAAAGCTCAAGGGGACCTTTTTATGGAGCTTGTGTAAAAGTGAACTGTAAAAACACACGCAGTACCGGTTGCAGGACTGCATGCAAACGAAGCTTTGTGTACAGTCTGTGCCTGGGTAAATTTGGCTGGACATGGTCAGAGTCTTGCAGGCCAGATGTACACATTTTTTTTACTGTTTTCTTCTTCGAATCTTTTGAATCCTAATTTGTCCGTATGGATGAGGTACAGTGTATTGGCACTCTCATCCAGCATTCATGGTTACTTTATGGATTGGCCAGTGTAGAAGTTCAAATGCATGAAAAATCATGAGATGACACATCTTAACTTTTTTTATGGTGACTCTCATGAGATTGCAAAAAATTAAAATTTATCTTACAAACAATCTTAACCTCTATTTTACACAATTCTTACATTTATCTTACAGCAACTGAGAGAAAGTCACAGCCACAACAAAATGGCATCTCGCCACGTACTTTCTTCAAGAAATTGTGCAAGCCAATTTGCCATTGCGAAGAAATTGTTGGGCATATTAGCAATTGATGGGTATACTAGTATGGAAGTCATGTCCTTTGTACTAAACCTTGCATGCATAATCTGTTATCACTCGTGGATTGCTTGCGTGTACATTCAAATTACTCATTAGCTTGCCTCTGCCTATTAATTTGGCCAAGCATGGAAGATCAGGAGTTTGATAAAGAAGGTTCTTCGATGACCATCATGCGAACTAGGACTCTTCCCTAGTCGGTTGCGTGTAGGGTTAAGGCATTGGTATGGGTCCAAATTTCGATGGTGTTTTCACTGCAAGTGTTTTGTTTGGAGTTTCGTCTTCAAGGTTTTTAGTTATGTAAGACTTGACTGTGATGGTCCTATTTATGTAAGACATTATATAGTGGATGTAATTTTTTGATTATTAGTTTGTTGTACGCAGTGACACACTGATCATTGGATCATTGTTGCATGTGCAATGGTGGCTTCGACCATACATGTCGGGGTCTCCACACTTGCTCAGGCGTCCTAGTTCTTATGGTCGGTGGTAGGCAAGTGCATCACGGATCTGCACGTGGTTGGGGTGCAATAGTGTGTCCGGAAGGTCGCCCGATGGAGAATGGAGTTGTGTTTGTGGTGTTGGTGGCATGTCTATTTGGCAGTGCTGGATCAAGTGTGGGTGGTGCTCTACTGCAGCGGCAGCTCCATGGAGAGGCTGGGGGTGAAAAATGTCATGCACAACTACACGTGGATCTAGGCATGTTGTGCCCTGCTCTGTTTGGCAGACTGGTCTCCGGCAGGCGGCAGTCCCTGCCATGGACCAACTGAACCCGGTTCCAAACGCATAGTGGTGTGGGTTGGAGAGATCCGACGTGGATTACCCTGATCCATCGTGTGATGGAGTGGACAGGCCGGATCCAACATCGCCAACCCACTTCTACTAGGTGGCATATGCAGGGAAGTGGTTTCATCGCATTCTCGTGCAACACATAATTCATTTTGAGCCATATTAGCTCGTATGTAATACAAGGGGCCAATGCCTAGGCGGTCGGTTCTTGAAATGTGCCACCATGGTTTTGCTTAAAGGGAACCATGAAACTACCAAAGACGTAGGAGTCCAAGACTTACACACCAAGAAGGTCAAGATGGATGACGCGGCCACCAAATGCGACGCTGTATAAGGGCATTCCTTCCAGATGATGTTGGAGATATGCCCTAGAGGCAATCATGTGATGATGATATTTTCCGATGTATTCATGAGTCTTTTGTATTGTCCTTGAACATCATCAGTGACATGTATCAATAAGTATGTGACTTGTTTGTGAGACTATATATTGTATGATGATTGTTCTAATGGTCCCTAGTTGATAAGGTTATGCAGACACGTACTCTTTGACTAGTATACGATTCAGTTGATGACTATGTTTCACAAGTCATGGGCATAGAGATGCTAAACTGATAGTATGGACTCGATGATGAAGACTACCGAGTCGGATATACCCACTTTGAGACACGGCGAGATATTGTCCATGCAAGCCCGGGGAGAATGGTGTTTTCAGTGTGAAGTTCGAAGAACTTTACGAAGATTATCTGCGTAGCAGAGAAGGATGAGCTACATCTTGAGAAGATGTGTAAGCGAGAAGATTGTATCGAAGGAGTTGGCCCCTTAAAATTATTGCTGGCGCGAAGCAATATTTGTTCGGATCGTCCGAGAGAAATGACTGTAGTAGAGAAGATTGAAGGCGGAATGAAGACGTGGTATTCCTTTCATTTTTATTTTTTCTCTTATTTGAGTCATAGGACCTCCGTACTATTAAGAGTGCATAGGTTCTTGTCGGTGTCAAAACCGGCGGATCTCGGGTAGGGGGTCCCGAACTGTGCGTCTAGGCCGGATGGTAACAGGAGACTGGGGACACTTTGTTTTACCCAGGTTCGGGCCCTCTCGATGGAGGTAAAACCCTACTCCTGCTTGATTAATATTGAAGATATGGGTAGTACAAGAGTAGATCTACCACGAGATCAAGGAGGCTAAACCCTAGAAGCTAGCCTATGGTATGATTGTGTATAGAGTTGATCCTCTACGGACTACAACCCTCCGGTTTATATAGACACCGGATAGGGTTAGAGTTACACAGAGTCGGTTACAATGGTAGGAGATCTTGAATATCGCATCGCCAAGCTTGCCTTCCACGCCAAGGAAAGTGCCATCCGGACACAGGACGAAGTCTTCAAACTTACATCTTCATAGTCCAGGAGTCCGGCTGAAGGTATTGTCCGGCTATCCGAACACCCCCTAATCCAGGACTCCCTCAGTAGCCCCTGAACCAGGCTTCAATGACGACGAGTCCGGCGCGCAAATTGTTTTCGGCATTGCAAGGCGGGTTCCTCCTCCAAGTCCTTCATAGAAGATTGTAATCACCAAGAGTAGTGTCCGGTTCTGTAAAATAAGTTTTCACATATTGCTATAGAGAAAATAATATTAACACAAATCAAATCTGCTGACGTATTCTGCAGTGCGCCATCACACTACAGCCAAGTCCTTTACTCGAATCGTTTTTACTTTTCCACCTCAGCATGTTTTGCGAGGTGGTTTCCTTGGCATGTCTTGTCAAAGCAGAGATCGTGTACCCTTTTTACGGGATTCTCATTAATACGGATGTGGGTAACCCAACCGCGTCATTTATCACGGCGCTCGGGAGGCAAGCAAGTTTTATTAGGCAAGTGGGGACGCATAACCGCATCCGCCTATATAAGGGGATAAGGATCCACCCTATTCACCTACGCCTTCTTCCTCCCTTGCCTACCCATCTCTCTCGCACCCGAGCTCCAGCGCCCAAGTCCGCACTTCCCAGCTTTAACGCCGGAATGTATCCGAGCTCCAACGCCGGACTATGTATCCGAGCTCCAACGCCGGACTGTATCCGAGGTGTCGTAAATCACCTTGGTTCAAAGAAGTTTTGAAGGAGTTTAGCCAAGTTTAATGCCGGAAATGCCCTCTATGGAGCCAGCCACTAGCGCCCGAGCTTTATGCCGGGCTGCTTCCGAGGTGGTGCACCACCCCGAATGTGGGCCGATTTTTGTCAATAGTTTTGATTGGTGCAATTTATTCTCTGCCGAGATATATAGTCGGTAGCCCTCAAGGTGTGTATCGGTTTAAAACCCGAGATGCACATGAAGGATGACGTAAGACCGCTGATCCTAGTAGCCGCTGAGACTCAGGTTGATTTGCAAAATCGGCCTGAGGATCAAGTCCAAGCTCGGCAGAATACTTCGGGACACTAAAAGCGGCGTGCTCAGTCTTCGAGACTCAGGTTGGGTGCGGCCGACCAACCTGAGGATCAAAATCTCCTCGGAAACTATATTGCACATAAAATTTTCTGCATTGGACAAGCAATGCAGTAGCCCCCGAGACACTGGTCGGGTGGCAACACCAGATCAGGGGATCGATGTGCCCCTTTAATATTTGTAAATAATAAGCCCGAAGCCCAGTAGCCCCCGAGCCTTAATGCGGGCACGGGTGGCCGAATTAAGAATCAATATCCATAGTAAAATCACAAATTATGTGTAATGACTCTATGTATCCAAGTACTTTACGTCATTAATGCTCAGATCCGCATTGTACAAAACTTTGTTGACCGACCATCGGCTTCCACCTCCTCGGCCAGTAGCTGAGGAGTGTTTGTTCTATTTTATAAAGCCTTTATGAGGGCAAATATTTACAACAAACAAGGCAATCTGGCCATACGATTTTATAAACAAAGGTACGCAGAGAGATATGTTATATTACTGTTTAACAGAAGAAATGTATTCCAAAGAAAATAGTCCCGCTATCGGTTCCTTTCATTGGGTTGTCATGCTAAGCATGATCATGAAACCTCAGCTCGAATGTAAGAGCAAAATATCAAGGATTTAGTTTGGGAGGCCGGTTAATAGCCCCCGGTAGTGTTCGGCGACAGTCGAGGTCAAGCCGTAAACACTTCGGCCAATGTTATGAATGGCCCGTCATAGTCATCGGATCGCTGACCAGTTTACGCTTATTGTGACAGTCAGTTTTCGGCTTTCTCCACTAAGGTGCTTAATCATGTGAGCTGGAAGCACAATCGCAGTGATTCTCCCTTTGCACGCCTAGCCGAACAAAACGGAACGTAGGAAGCAAGTGCAGGAGCCGGGCAACCCAACTATTGACCGAAGATACAATTCGAAACTGATGCATATATAGCAATATCTGAGAATGTTTTTGCCGAATCCCTAAAGGTGTCCGGCGTTGCACTGCGAGACTAACGCTGGAAAAGCACAAATAGTTTAAAAGTGCCAAAAAGCTTGGAAAACCAAGAAACGTCAGTAAAAACATGACGTCCGAACAATATCAAGTGTTCGGTGCCAATCCGAAAGTTGGTCTTAAAAAAAGAAGTGCTTCTGTCATGCTTTAACATGATACATCCTATCTCAAGACTTCGAGCGGGTCAGCCTACGGCTTCAACCTCCTATCCCGAGGGCCGAGTACTTCTCATCAGGCCAGTTTAGCAAATAAACTCTAGCGGCTTTGAGAGAGAAATTAGGCTCCCTGTCTAGTGACCGCACACTCGTGTCAAAAAAAGGAGTGATAAATAATAATAAAACTTTGCAACGACTAAGAAGAAGAACACTTATTATAAAACGGCTCAAATAAACTTAAGAGCCCCCAAGTGACTTGGGTAGAAGAATGATTGCATGTACCGAAGTACTTATATCATATCTATGTTCAACCGAACTTTAAACGCGTCTTAACCGACCGTCAGCTTCTCCCTCGTCGGTCAAGGACCGAAAAGTGTTATGTACTCCATCGGTCGAGAATATCGACAGTGTTTCCAATAACCAGGCAATCAGGCCATAAGGCTGTAACAGACAAAGCGCGCTCAGGGAACTTATGCTATATTACCGTGAAGTGTAAGAAGCATCTTCGAAGAAAATAGTATCCCAACCGATACCTTTCTTCGGTGCTCATTGTTATTATGAGACTTGTGCAATAGATTTTTTGTACTCATGAGTTCCGTTGTGTGCCGACCATCATTGAATAACTATAAGAGCGCTAGCTTTCGGCTTCACCCAGTCTGAGGTCCGGCTCGGGCTACCCGATCGTGACAATCGCAGAGGTGCTCCCTTTACTCCCTAGCCGAACAATCGGGAACGTAGGGGTAAACACATGAGCGAGGCAACCCAGCTTGCAAATCGCTTAAGTCAATATGGTGCATATTGTGGCATAGTACACGAACAAGGAACGAAGCCGTACAAGTATAATCATATGCAAGAGAAAAAGCTTCATAAAGGAAGCCCTCAAGTGAATTGGGTCCTTGAATTTGTGTGTCACAAACAAAGTTTGGACAAGAAATTTTTTTTACAAGCAACTTTTTTCCAAAAAAGTATAATGCTTGGTCGAACCAAATGCAAGTTAGAAATTAAAGCTTTGAGCATGAAAGCGACTTAGCTGGTTAATGTGTTCGGTATTGATGACGCGGTCCGAGCTTGATGCGGGGCAAGGTTCCATCCCTCAAGCCGGTCCCGAGGTGGCGGAGCGGAGAGCTTGACACGCCGAAGTGGTGACATAGCACGATCAATGCAAACCGGCAGAGTGACGCCGAAGTCCCCCGATCATTTTTCTGTGCACAAAAAATAGTGCAAACCGGAGATAATAGTAATAATGATAATTAAAAAAATCGTTGCATAATAAATAATTTATGCAAAGTGAGTAATAAAAGAAATATGGCCTGGCGCCGAAGTCAAATCGATGCAGGGCGTCGGCGTGATGCGGTAAAGGCGTGGCAAAGCCTGAATTCGCAGGTCGGTCCGAACTCCGAGTGCGGCGTTCGCCGGACTATGTACGGAAACTGACCGAACCACCATGCGACTGTCGTTAATGCAGCCACCATTTGATAGACCTGTGTATATATGATGGACAAACCAGAGTAATAATTCATTGGGAAAAATGAACCCAAACAAGCAAAAAATACTAGGATTAATAGCACCTGGTTTATTTGTTATAGCAATCCGAAGGAAGGTGATTCCCAAAATTGGGACTCGATCCGCACACCCATTGCCTGATGGGCGATAAAACGATGGCATGGCAATGCTGGCAAAGGTTGGCTCGCCGAGGCAAAGCCCTCGGCCCAGCTAACGTGACGGAGCTGGTCGGCTAGTGACGCCGAAGTGTCCGGAGTAGGTTGATGAAGAGATGGCGAAGCCCCCGGTCCCGCCGAGATGTCGAAATAGGTCGGCGTGAGGGACACCAGCTTGAAGAAGCAATAGTGCGGCCCTGTCGATGCAGGTCGTGACGTGATCGATGCCGGCTTGATGAAGCGACCGTGCGGCGATGCCGGTATGCCCGCTCCGTGTAATCGTGGGGCGGCGATGTTGGTGATGATTTATCCTTCGTGATGCCGGACTCTTATTCGGCTTGCCGAGATGATAATCCGAAGAAATTGAGCTCGGCTAAAGTGACGACGTGTCTAGGGCAGGTCGGCAGCCGTGGAGTAATATTGCCGGACTGGTTTGACACCCGCATGATGTTGAAGATCATGTTCAAAAGATCTTAAAATTAGTGGGATGTGTTCGGCAACAAAACACAATACCCCATATAAAACTTCCTTCAAAAAGGATGTCCGAAATCCTGTTCATAAAAAAGATGAACTCGGGTCGGATTCGTTTTCGCGCAGAAAACAGATCCGAAAAGTGATGCACTAATCGGAAGGTTCCCGGAGTTTGGACGATCGGATCGAGCCGAAATTTTGAGAGGTGGTAGATATAGGAATTCCGCAGCCGATCAACGGTTGGATCTTCCAAAGGATGTACGAGCTAGAAGCTGGACACCACACCCTAAACTCATCCAAATTCCCGTCCAGATTTGACAGGGCTCCGGTATATCGTGGATTGCCAGAGATTCCTCCATCGGAACCCGACGAAATTTTCCAGGGTTGTTGTAGACTCAATTCCGCACAATTCCACCAAAGCGATCATCAAAGCGATACTCGAGGAGGTGGTGGTGGCAAATACGAGTTCGCTGTCCAGAAAAACAGCACGGTCGCTTGAGGGCAATGTTGACGTTGAGCCCCCGAGCTCCATAGATGATTCCTCCGTGATCTTGATAGAGATCGGAGTTGATGTTTTGATGAAGGCCCTCGTCCGTACATGGTGATCCGAACACGGGGCGCAATTCTTGGTCGAACCAAGGTGACCAGTCGAGCTGGTGACGAAGATGCCGAAGTCGCAGTTGATCTGCAGGCGAGCCATCGATCCTTTTGTCGATCACACAGCGGAACTCTCAATGAAAGCACCAATGTCGGTGTCAAAACCGGCGGATCTCGGGTAGGGGGTCCCGAACTGTGCGTCTAGGCCGGATGGTAACAGGAGACTGGGGACACTTTGTTTTACCCAGGTTCGGGCCCTCTCGATGGAGGTAAATCCCTACTCCTGCTTGATTAATATTGAAGATATGGGTAGTACAAGAGTAGATCTACCACGAGATTAAGGAGGCTAAACCCTAGAAGCTAGCCTATGGTATGATTGTGTATAGAGTTGATCCTCTACGGACTACAACCCTCCGATTTATATAGACACCGGATAGGGTTAGGGTTACACAGAGTCGGTTACAATGGTAGGAGATCTTGAATATCGCATCGCCAAGCTTGCCTTCCACGCCAAGGAAAGTCCCATCCGGACACGGGATGAAGTCTTCAATCTTATATCTTCATAGTCCAGGAGTCCGGCTGAAGGTATAGTCCGGCTATCCGAACATCCCCTAATCCAGGACTCCCTCAGTTCTCGAAGCTTAGGTCCATTGTGATGCTTAGCCAAAACCTATGCAAGACTGAGAGAAATCTCTTTATGTTCCGAATAATTACCTGTCAGCAGAAGACGTTGTTCTTCAGTGTCATAGGAAATATCTTTCGAACTGAAGAGTTAGCATTTCTTACTCCACTAGGAATGTTACCATTGTGTTCAAAATCCGACCGTTGGAAGCGTGTTGTTCGACCATTGGCTGGTCCGCGTGTCCAATTTTGTCATTTTCCATCCGGAAAGGTTGCGGCTATAAATAGCCACCCCGCTTCGACGTAATCCGTTGGCTGCTCCGCTTAAGAATTATGAGAAGATTGATTGAGCAACACCTCTCTCAGAGATTTGAGTTTAAGATTCAGCAAGAGAAAATCAAGAATCAAAACTTAGACAGTGGTTGAGCATCGTAGTATATCTGAGCTAGAGTTCTTGTACCTATTACTCTTGAGAAATCGGCTGAATGACTACACGCATAACCAACTCTACTTCCTTTGTGGTGACTACGTGTCTAGTGATAAATCTGATCCCGTGATCTATTTCCAGCAACATGTTAATTTTTTATTTGACGCTAACGTAGCGTACCGCGTGTTCCAACAGATGGTGGGGGGGGGGGGGGGGGCTTCAACCGCATTACACCTTGTTGGCAGACTTAATCCGTTCACAACCATGTTGTATGCCCCTTTGACTACATAGTACCGAGGAGTGCATGGGCCACATGTTCATTCTCTCTCTCACACACACATAGAAGAAAACTAAGCTCATGACAGTCCCAAACCCCCACCAGTAGGGCTGGAAAAAAAGCTCGAGGCTCGTGAGCCACTCGAGATCGACTCGTTTTTTTACTCGTCTAAAAAAAACAAGCTGAGTTTGAACACTTTATGTAGCCCGACAAAGGAATGAGCCGATCTTGAGCCAATATTGGCTCGCTCGATTTTAGCTCGATAGCTCGACAGAATATCATGATGTTAAATGATCATGCCACAAATTAAATAGAAATAAAATAATTTGTTACCATATATGTTGTCCATAATTTTTCTCTATTTTATTTACCAGCGAACATGGAAACTTAATTAAGTGCAGAGAAGATTTAGGCCTAATTATGGCGCGTGGTCGACTATGTGTTAATATCTTATTGTTTTTTGCAAAGGTTTTCAGCATATTCACCTTAACTTTCTTATTTTTCATTCATAGATTTATAATTTTTACTATCTTATTTAGCTCGAAACTAGCTCGAGATCAACTTGAGATCGTTATAAGCTCAACACGAATCATGTTCTACAACTTGATCATGAGCTTCACTCAGTTTGAGATCACTCGATTTTTCATATAAGTTGAGCCGAACGACATTAACCTGTACGACTACGCCGGGCTATGAGCCAACATACTTCTTCAGCACGGGGCGGCATCGACACTTCGTCGCCATGAGGGACGCCTCCAACGCGACGCATCATTGTCGACACGCCGCTGCAACGCCATCGCCGACACTTCATCGCCAAGCTCTTCATCAACGGGGTCCTCATCAACATTTTCGTCAACGCACCGCCGCCTCGTCCACAAGATGGACACCTAGCTAGCGTCCTTTAACAGACTTTTCTGCAAGATGCGACCTCGACGATGGCATTGACCGCGTCACGACGACGGCAACGACCGTGTCATCCACGACGGCACGACTGCATCGACACGACGTCACTATAGTGACGACCCTACACGGCCACACGGTTCTGGCAAACCGATGTGTGCTCGATGGGCCTCCTCCGGTCTTGGCAAAACCGGCGGACTCATCACCGACGGCACCCTCTGACATCCGCAAGGTGCATCGTCCACGTCTGCAGCTCCGTCATAGCGCATTTTTTTGCGCATCCGGCTTTGTGTGGCTTCATCATCCACGACGACTACACCATCGACCACGACTACATCGACCACGGCTACATCACCATGATCGGCTACCTCGACATCGACATTAATGGCTTGGTCTACAGCAACACATCGGCAACAACTCCAGTCAACAGCGTCCGCGTCGTCACCAGCGTCCACGCCACTCTCGCTGTGACTGCGGGAGGGAATAGAGGAGAGTCCAGGGAGGCACCAGAAGGGGACGCAGTCACCGTCCTAGGTGCTGACCCATCACCCATTAGAGACGCAGTTGATGATGGCGCAGCGGAGAAGACGACAGAAGCACAATACTTCAAATCCAGTCGTAATCATCCGCTTCACTCCCGCTACGACTGAGGGGGAATGTTAGAATATAAGTTGGGTTAAATATAGAGATAAGAAGTAGAGATTGAATAGGTTTAAACCATGTATTACTTGTCCTCTACTCCAAGTCTCTATCCCTCCGTTGTACCTCTATATATACCCCCACAACGGTCAGATCAATAACATACAACAATTATCCTACAATTTCCACAGAGCCAACTCCAACTCGCTCGAGCTCGACTCGTTTGCAGTACCCACCAATAAGAGTCACAAGTAGGGTTTTTTTTTGAGAACTAAGAGTCACAAGTAGGTGAAATCAGTAATCGAAGTGCCATTCATGGTGGACCACTCGTAGTGACCACACAGGACTTCATTTTTCCTTTAAAAAAGGACAAGACATGTCCCACTGAGTTTTTTTAATATTTTTATGTTAAACATCATGGTCCATTTAGTTGGACCCCATGAATTGGAGTTGTGCGGCCGTGCAAATTAAGCGGGTTCAGCTTCACAGTCTAGCAAGGCAGGTGATAATAGCATCCTGCAACAATAAGAAGGTAGACTGAGGTAAAATGATGCTAATATCTCATCCATTCCTTTTTTTTGAAGTTCTAGGTTTGTCCAAAATCAAACATCTTTAAATTTTATCAAGTATGTAGAAAAATATCACAAATCTTGGCATTGCTTACCTTGAGTTAACTTAACCCGCTGGGTCTCAAAGAATTAAACGATCAGAGCATCGCGCCTTTGACAATCGAGATCTAAGGTAGCCAATCGGAGAGGTATCGAGCATCTCGGTGTGGCGCTTCCCTAAACAGTTTGCGAACTGGCAGAGCATAAGGATATGTTTTGGTAGAGCATGGCCAGTTAGCCACCCCTGAAATATGCCATAACAGACTTTCCAAACAAAAACTTGTCAACCGTACCGCAAAACCAAGGAACTTCGTCATTTCTAAGAGTAATTTTATCATGAAATTTAGGTTCTTGTCATTCTAAGGCCACCCACAATATGCAAACAATGAGGTCAGATTCGCTTATGCCAGGAAATAGAGGACATCATTTTTGTATTTACTACTATGAGAGCGTGTCTCGTTAGATATGTTGAGCGACGAATACCCTAACACCATTTTTTGGAGGACGCAATAACTTCCAAGTATAAAAAACTAACAACTACTCCCTCCATCCTTAAAAGAGTGTACTTCCAACTTTGTTGAAAAGTTAAACTTTTTTATGTTTGACCATATTTATACAATAATACACCAGTATTTATGCCATCAAATTAGTAGCATTAGATTTATGATAAAATATATTTTCATCATATATCGATTTGGTTTCTCAAACATTGATATATTTTTACACAAGCTTTGTCAAATTCTGAGATAGTTTGACCCTCCAACAAAGTTAGTAGTATGCTCTTTTAAGGACTGAGTGAGTAGAAAGATACCCTTAACTACAATATCATACAGTGGGCGCACCGAGTAAATACCAAGATCAAATCACACTTGTAGGTCAAAGCATCTTCCTCATGACAAAGCACAAACGGATCGAGCGGTGCGCAAGACCACATGCTCATTATCCTCTCACACTGACACACCCTACTATTCTAAAACCAAACCTAAGCTCATCTCATGACCACCGTCTCAAAACATCACCAATCAGTAGGTGTGGTACCGGCTATCCAAGTGCCATTCAGGATGGCCCAGCGCAAACATATTTTTATGAAAATGCGAAAGACATGGCCCATTGAGTTTTTCTTTTCTTTCCTTCTCTGTAAACATCACATGGTCCATTTTAGTTGGACCCCATGAATTAGAGTTGCGCCAGTGCGCGAATTAAGCGGGTTCGGCATCATAGTCTTGCAGCGCAGTGATGATGATAGCAGCCTACAGCAGTTCATAGCATTAAGAGCGGGACCATCATAAAACGGTGCTAATATCTGCATCTTAGCTCAAAAGCCATAACATTGCTCACCTTGAGTGGAGTACTATAGATGAGCCTCGACGAATCGAAAGACCCGTGCATCGCGCCTTCGACCATCGAGATCCGAGGGTAGCCAATCGTCGAGGCTTCGAGCGCCTCCCTAAACAGTTTGCAAAATGGCAGAGGATAAGAAGATCTGCTTAGTTACAGTCTCACAGATGATGCTTTGCATCTTAACTCGTTTGTACTATCTTGTATACAAGATGTCACTGTGCATAGATTATCAGCATAGCCCCAGTAGCACGTGCCTGCTCCATTGTTTGAAACTACACTACTGTGTAGCCTGGGCAGATTGTTCTGAGAAGAGTGAGCCAGCCAGCCATGTCCATGTGGCCACACAGAGTTTTCTGAGTTCTCTGTGGGAGCTGGGCTCACTGAGACGAACGAAGATCAATGTGGGGACCTTGGAATCTTGAGAAAAATCTTCTCTCTAGGAGAACGCAGCGCAACGCCAATGCAACAGTCAGAAAGGCAGGCATCCAATGCATCCATCCGTCCGTCCTCTGATTTGCCAAAGAGCACGTGATGCGACGGGCCTAATTAGACGGATTTATTTAATTACGCGGTGAGCATCCGGACACATTTGGCTCTCCGGTGCTGCCGTCGAAATCAACATGGCGCTGCGACTTTGTTCGCATCCAATGAATGTGGATACTGGAGCATGTTCATGAACCGAAGTGGGCAAACGTTTCTGACGAAAATGGTCCCGGGTTTGGAAAATTGCTGAAGAAAATGAACACCTAGAGATAAGAAGGAAAACATTGCGCATTTGTAGTACTGTATATCATACAAGTGTCTTATGCTCTCAACTTATGCAGTGGGACACTCACGGCCTATTCCCAGATGCTCCTGTTTCCTGGCCTAGAAGAACTATCCCCGTCTCCGCAGATTATTGACAACACTGTCGAATTCCTACTTCCCCAGAATCCCAAGTTCCAACGTTATGACTTATGAAACCACTCTACATTTTTTGAACCTTTGTCTTCTGGAGCCCTCTTAGCTTAGCTAGGTCAATGGTTTGCCATTAGCATGGCTATTCTTGTGACAGTGTGTGACACCCAATCCTTCCTGACAAAAAAAAGCAAGGTTTCGACAATCATCAAGTAAACTAATAATCTCCTAAAGGCACCACCATCAAATCCACCATCAACGGGACCATGCCAATGACGTACCACCACGAAATTTTACTCCTACTTGAAAATCGTCCCTCTTGTGAACCCTACACAGGAAAAAATGCACAGGGCACAGTGCAACAGCACATGCCACATGGAGGAGCTTGTTCTTGATGGCGCCATCAAAGGCCTTCAGTATCGTCTCAGGGACTGCAGTGACACCAAGCCCCGTCACTCGAGGGGGTAGCATGTGCAGTCCACATGGAACACACCAAAGGTATATATACTACTACCAGCGTCCAGCGGAACAAGAGGCCCGCCATAATTTTTGACAAATGCAAAAGCCTCAGGACGGACTTTGCAAGCAAAGAGAACGTTGAAAAGGGCCAAACCAGAAAGCAACAACCATGTAGTATGTGAGTGAGGGGATTTAAAAGCAGACGCACCTTAGTCATGAAATTATTTGCTGAATGAAGACCGCCGTTTTACCTGACGAGAGTTGTCGGCATCCCCGTCATTTTATTGTTCTCCTTTTGTGTGTGTGTGTTAGCCCTCAAAAGGTACTAACTAGTAGTATCCTGAAGAAGAAAAGGCATACCTTCACTGAGCAATAACAACAACAGAGGAGAGATCTCAGAATAAGTAGTGCAGGAAAAAAGGATGCTGATATTCAACATAGTTGTGATCCTTTACTTTCCTAATCTGAATAGAACTACTGCTAAATAAAGGCACACGGTTGAGATATAATTGAGAATGATACCCGTAAAGTATTATAGGAATCATAGTTGTGCCTGGCAATGTATCATGTGTGTGTCTGAAATAGCCTTTCCACATGTCATTACTCATGACATACAGAGTCAAGCTTGCTCTTTTGCTCAGGCGATGCTCGGAACTTTTAATGGAAAAACTGCTTGCTAACCAGATTGGAGACAGAACACCCCTCAACTTTTTCTGTCTCAGCAGGCTAATGCAACATATAAAAGCAACAGTTTAAATCTAAAATTGGTTCAAAGAGGGAGTACTACTACATGTACATGTAAAAATGCCAAAATAAGGCCAAATAAGGAGACATTTCTTCAAACTGATCATGCAAAAATGCCAATTCATTTGCATGTACATGCATGCGCCACTTGGACTTCACTGAAGCACAAGAAAATCAGAGTTGCAAACTTTCTTCATCAATCAAACCAACTCATTACAGACAAAACACAACTCTAAGCATGCCCCATCTCTACATCCAGCCCATACGTCCATACCATAGGTGATCAACTACGTCTTAACTAAGGGGATACTTCATCGCAGCCTGAAGATCTCTGTCATAACAAAATATTTCTTCAAGAGCAAGGAAAATAAATGTTTTTATCCTGAATAAAAGCCTACAACTGAGAATTTATGGGTTCCATTTGAACTACAATGAACATATTACAATAGGGGGAAGAAAGATATTCAAACATTCCATTCAGGTCCGGTGTCATGCTGAAGTTGCAGCGGCATGGCTAGGCTCCAGCAGCAAGGAAGCCACCTTGTTTTTCTGTTTTTTCAGCCATCTTGCTATGCGACTTGACAAGATAATAATAAACAGAAGGTACACCAGCACACAACATACTACCACGAGGATGAATATTGAAGTCCTGAACTTTCTGCAACTTCCAGCTGCATAAGCTGTCATCAGAGCCGACAGGTCCAGTATCATGATGAAGTGCAATGCTTGGAGCGGAACCTTCTTCTGTCTCACAGATTTACTCAGCAGAAGCATGACTACAGCAATAGATGACATGAAAGAGATGGAATTGAAGACATAGAATACCATGTAGCGCCAGGAGTTTATGTCCTTAAGTACCGGGTTGCCAGCCTTGTAACCATTTTTGGGAGTGTCATCAGGCCAGAAGCCACCAGGCGGGTTTAGACCAGCTTGGTACGCAATGGATGCAGCAAGAACCGAAAGAAGCATCAAGTACTTCTGTCTCTTCTTTTCCGTCTTCTCACTAATAAGGGTGCCTGACCCCTGAGCATTTCTTTCCGTGTTTTCTTCATCTGAACTTTCCAGCGGTGTCTCAGAGTCAGGCTCTAGATGAAGAATCTTCCGCAACCGACCCCTTAACCTGGTCAGTGGCCCATCTAATGCATCTTGTAGTACAAGTACTTGAATCACAAGGCATGTTAGAGCTGCAGAGGCTATGACAATAAGATATATTACCGGTCTCGCTTTCCTGCAGGTTCCTGCAGAATAGGCAATCAGGAGGCCCAGCAAACCCGCTACCAAGCACACACGGATTGCGTACGACTTGATTCCATCCTCACATGATTCCCTATTAACAAGAAGAATGATGACAGCCACAGATGACGCAAATGAGACAGCATTGGAGTAGTAGAAAACATCATAGCGCTCTGGGTGGCTGTCTTGAAGAACTGGATTGCCTGGTTTGCCACCCTTACTGTTCTCATCAGGCCAAATGCCTCCTGGCGGGTTCAGGCCAGCTTGGTACGTGACAGTTGCCGCCAGAATTGCAAGAATAAAGAGCAAATTCCGCCTCCGCGCCAAGTCCTTCTCCTTAGCATCTCTTGACTCATTATCTGTCTGAGGTGGTGCAAACTTCATCCTCTGGGTAACACACACTTTCAACCATCCATTATGCCTAAACACTAAAACATGGAGAAGGACATATGCAACCACGATAAATATCGACACTGATATGTAAATAGATTTTGTCTTCTCCCTGCAACTCCCAACAACAAAGGCCCCCATTAGAGCAAGCAAATCGGTTATCATTGCTGTCTGCAGTGCCCGGCGTTTTATAACCTTGTTGCTCATCTTCCTGCTCAGGAGCATAAGGATCATGACAAGGGAGGCTGCAAATGCAGTGGCATTGAAATAAAAGAAGGCAAGGTATCTCTTATGATAACTGTCCTCAAGAATGGGATCACCAGCAGAGTGCTTAGTGCCACCTGATGTCCAGACACGACCACTGTCCCCAAGAATGGGATCGCCAGCAGAGTGCTTTGTGGCATTTGATGTCCAGAAGCCACCTGGTGGATTTAAACCAGCTTGATATGTCAAAGACACGGCAAGAATTGCAAGAAGCAATAGGTAAGTGCGTGACTTCTTCAGAAAAGCATCATCTGGATTTCTACAGCTGCATTTAATACATCTCTGATGCTGTGGGGCTTGATCATTGGCAGTGTTGTCGATCTCTAATCTAACATCACGATCATCTGCACTAGTAGGGTTATTGGACATTTGCTGACCATGCTGTTCTGTGCTGTCCCCATGGCTGTCGGGTAATTCACATCCCATTGCCGGATCATCAGCATCCATCCTCAGGTTACCAGATGTTGCATTTTCGTCCACCGAGCCCTGCAACGGTAAAATACCTTGGATAGAATTTCCACCGTCACTTGATGATAGTGCCATGGGGATTGCAACCTGCTGACTGCCAGCAGGTTGTATTTCCAAGTTGTCCGATGGAACTTCCTCGGTAGTTAGGGCATCTGTTGATGATGAGCATACAACTCTAATTGCAGCATGTTCACTCTGATCATGAGATTGATGTAGTGTTGTTGGCATGATGTCCTCCATGCTATCCAAATCACTGGCTGATACAGATCTCATATCTCCAGTTGATACAAGATCGCTGTCAGCAGAGTAGCACTGCAAATTCGACATGACACCTTCTACTTCTGTATCTCGAACTACATGCTCTGTAGCTTGCTGGTGAGTTGTCGGAGAATCAAGCTCTGTATCTTGCTGGCGAACCCTCTGAGAGTCAAGTGCTGTATCTTGCTGCTGACTTCTCTGAGAGTCAAGCTCTGTATCTTGTTGATGAATCCTCCGAGAATCAAGATCTGTATCTTGCTGGTGATTTCTCTGAGAAACAAGCTCTGTATCTTGATGGTGAATCCTCTGAGAATCAAGATCTGTATCTTGCTGGTGATTTCTCTGAGAAACAAGCTCTGTATCTTGATGGTGCCTTCTCTGACAATCTGTACATTGCTGGTGAGCTCTTGGAGAATCATCTTGCCCCAATGACAGCATCCTCAGCATTTTGCCAAGTGCTGGCTTCAGCTCCTCATCCACCCACACCGTTACAGCTTTGCAATGAAGGCAAATAACAAGAATCAGAACACAGATTAGAACCACAGCAATTATGAGTATCACTGACAACGATGTTGCAACATCCCTGCAGCTCCCTGAAGCATAAGCACCAATGAGCCCCAGCAGAACAGCCACGACGCACACAGACAGCGCTTGAGTCCTTATCCCATGCGTGCTCAGTTCCGTGCTCAGAAGCAGTATGACTGTGACCAAAGACGCCACAAAAGAGGTCGCATTGCAACACGTGAAGATATTGAAGCGGAGGAGGTTGTGCTTGCGGAGAACAAAAGTGGCTGCACGGTGTTCAGGATTATTTGCACCCCAAAAGCCACCAGGTGGACTTATCCCAGCTTGGTATGTGATAGTAGCAGCAAAAGTTGCAAGCATCAATATGAACTTGCGAGCCTCCTCGATCTCCCTTGCGTAATCTCGGTTGCTCCTTTGCCCGTCAGGATCAGAGACAGGGCAAATAGATGGCACCTTTTTTAGCATGCGTTTCAGCTTCTTCAGAATGAGATCCTGGGTTTTCTGCACCTGATCTTTTAACGGCTGTGGAACTGCCCTCATAAACAATAGGATATGAACCACAACATAGACGAAAACAGAACAGACCAGCACCAATATGTAAACGGAAGACCTTAGTGCTCTGCAACTCCCCGCGGCATATGCCCCCATGAGACTGAAAAGATCCAGTATCATGGTAAACTGCATCGAGCGAAGCCAGACATGCTTGCTCGCCACTCCCCTACTCAGGAGCAAGATGATCAAGACCAGAGAAGCAGCAAAGGCTGTGGCGTTGCAGTAAAAGAAGGCTTGGTATCGCTGGAAGAATCTAAGCGGGAGGAGAGGATCACCGGCATGGCGGTCAAGTCTGTCCATCTGAAATCCCCCCGGCGGGCTCAACCCAGCATTGTAAGTGACACCAACGGCCAACACCGCCAGAAGTAGCAGATACTTCCGCAACCTCCACAAGAACTCGAAATCAACCTTGATGCTGGATTCATGGCTTGCTGGCCTGTTGGGCGGACCTTGCCCATTGTTGTTGCCGGCCGCCTCGATATCCTCCGTCACTCCGCTGGCGGCTGCTTCATCTGCCGTCTGGCCATTGCCTGGCCTCGAAGCAGCCATGCCGTTCATCGGCATGGTGGCCGGCTCAGGCTGCTCGTTGTTCGCCGTGTGAGAGTTCCCCAGCTGAGGCTGCATGTGTGAGCCGCCCTCACTCATGGCATGAGCTTTGAGCTTGTACCCAGATCAGGGTAACTATAGTAAGATTAACTGCAAGCGGAGAAATGGCAGAAAATTGGACTGGAACTTATGTATCCATGTCGAAGAGCCGAACACAGCAAGAGAGAGTAAGGATCATACCTAGAATGGGGAAGCTTCGCAATGCTCAGTTGCTCAGTCGGAATGGCTGCCCCGTTAGCCTAGCTGCGGTTGCGGCTTTGAGCTTGTATCCAGAGCGACGGCTGCTGCTCAGACTAGTGAGGGACTGCTTCAAAGACAGCCGAGTTCAATAATGGTGTGAACGGTGGTGTGGACAGTGAACAACAGATGGGGGGAGACCGGCGAAGTCAGTTAAACAAAGGAAAGAAATAAGGTAAGGCCCCACAGCAAAGTGTACTATCAGGCTATCATCTCATGGCATATTAGGTTGGAGTTGGACCCAGTCATATCAAGGAATACGCATCTCCTCAGGATTGAGGGGATGGGATATATGCATATACGATCTCCTCAGGAGAAGGACCAGTTTGGAGTTAGAAGAGAGCCAAACACACCAAAAAATAATGAACAAATTAACACGCATCTCAACTGTAAAATACTCCGGCATCGAGCTGGGTTGCTGAGTAGTAATTTGGTTTGGAACACATGAATAAGCAGGAATCAGCCAGTAGGGTACCTTGTGCCAGGGGGCGGTCAAATGGAATCTGTGGACAGCGATGGTAAGCGGAGAGGGTGTGTTGACTGCTGACTGCCACACGACCACCACACACACCGTGGGTTCACACCGGCGTTCGGAAGCCACCTTGACAGGAACGTCCTACCGTCGTCGTCCACTCGGCTCCGGCGAAGTCACCTCCGACCTCCGACCTCCTCGGCGCCTCGAACGTCGCCGTCGTTTGACATTTTCGCTCCGGCGTGCAACACCGTTCCGTGGAGCGGCCATCGCCGCTCGTGACTTGGTCTTGGCTCTTCTCCGGCCATTAACTGCCGTGCCGTAGATAGGTACTGGGCGCTGAGGCATTTGTTCGAACACCAGTCGTCCAGGCCACTGCTGGGGCGAGCAGAGCCGGGCGGGGCAGCCGCAGCCAGGGCCTAGATCCGTCGTTGGGCGCCTTATCCTGACACACCTAGAGAGAGCGTGCATTCGTCCCGTCCCGTCCCACTGGCGCTGGCCGCTGGGGGGCCCGTCGACGACTGCAGGGGCGTTCCAACCCCCTCTGGCCATCCATCCCCCCTGGATCGCCGGGCTCCTCGACTAGTCATTTTGTATCCTACCTGACGTCACGAGAAAATTAGGGAATGACGTCACGTAAACAGGTTTTCATAGGCTCCATCCACCCAGTTTAACTCTGACATCTACCTGTTCCGAACTAATTAACTCCCCCCTCCCCTAATTTTTTTTCTTATTGGTCCACCTGTTACATTACGTAAAACATTGTAAGTAGTCCTACGTACGTGTAGCATTACCCTTTGGCGGTGAGTCCTGGCCATGGGCAGCCCGGCCTGATCCGACGCTGCATTCGGACCGGGCCCGGGCCCGCCGTTTTCACGATTTACTGAAGGGGCCCGGCCCGTGGCCCGAGGTCCGGCGGGCTTTATCACTTTCGGGTCGGGCTTGGGCCCAGAAACTAGGCCCGATGTCCGGGATCGGGCCTAGGTTTTCTGCCTCGGACTTTGGTAGGCCTGACCCGGCCCGACAGATGGCCGGGTATAGCGGTGACCCTTAATCTTACATCGTATACAAGGATAAATCTATGGACCCGGGAGCCCGACATCTAGATCTATCCTCTGAATGTCTGCTAGTATGCGCGGCAATCCGTGAAAAAATGGATTTTATGTCCTGTCGGAGCGGCAATCTGAACCTCCACACTCAATTTGCCGTCGTCGTTGTCTCGACCGCCGCCACCTTCTTGGTCATCTCCTCCGTCCTCTCCAACTAATCCTTCTACCGCTTTAACATCTTGAAACGGATGGCTTGCGATCGTCCTTGCATCGTCATCTAAATCCTCCATCTTCAAGGTCAACATCTCTGTCCTTCCAAGCGGTTGCGGTCTCAACCTTCTCTTTGAGCACAGTCTTCCTCTCTTCGAGCTTGAGCTTCTTCTCGGTCGCCGGCATCAACATGTTAAATCTATCGTACTTGTTTTCTTCTTGACGCTAGAGCACTTGAAGTATGCCTCCTTCGCCAAGATGTCCTCGAATCTCTCATCATCTTGGCCGCCGCCCCTTCTCGCTTTGCCTTCTTCTCCCACTTCTTTCTCTGGAACCCTCTTCTAACCTTCTTGTGCAGTTCTTTTGTTGGGTCTGTTGGATCATCGATTTCTTCCTCGGCGCCACGGGCGATGATCTTGGCAATGAATATATTCCACTTGGGTTGTCCATTCAACTTCAACCAACAATGCATGACAATGAAGCTCTTCTTCTGCAACTTCAAGAACACATTGCATGCATAGGAAGACTACAAAATAAAACATTGTCAAATGACTATAAATGAACAACACAAGAATGCATATCCGACCAACAATGTGCATATCTGGTCAAGTGAAGAACACAACAATGCATATCCGACCAAGTGACCAACACAACAATGCATATCCGACCAACAATGTGCATATTCGGCAAAATGACCAACACACCAATGCATATCCAGACAAATGACCAACACAACAATGCATATCCTGAAGGAAATATGCCCTTGAGGCAATAATAAAGTTGTTATTTTATATTTCCTTATTCATGATAAAGGTTTATTATTCATGTTAGAATTGTATTGATCGGAAACCTTGATACATGTGTGAATACATAAACAAACACTGTGTCCCTAGTGAGCCTCTACTAGACTAGCTCGTTGATCAAAGATGGTTAAGGTTTCCTAACCATGGACATGGTTTGTCATTTGATAACGGGATCACATCATTAGGAGAATGATGTGATGGACAAGACCCATCCGTTAGCTTAGCATTTGATTGTACAGTTTATTGCCACTACTTTCATGTATGTCAAATACATATTCCTTTGACTATGAGATCATGCAACTCCCGAATACCGGAGGAATACCTTGTGTGCTATCAAACATCACAACGTAACAAGGTGATTATGAAGATGCTCTACAAGTATCTCCAAAGGTGTTTTGTTGGGTTGGTGTGAATCCAGATTAGGATTTGTCACTCCGAGTATCGGAGAGGTATGTCTGGGCCCTCTCGGTAATGCACATCATAATAAGCCTTGCAAACAAATGACTAATGAGTTAGTCATGGGATGATGTATTACTAAATGAGTAAAGAGACTTGCCGGTAACGAGATTGAACTAGGTATGAAAATACCAACGATCGAATCTCAGGCAAGTAAGATACCGATGGACAAAGGGAATAACGTATGTTGTCATAACAGTTCGACGGACAAAGATCTTCGTAGAATATGTAGGATCCAATATGAGCATCCAGGTTCCGCTATTGGTTATTGACCGGAGAGATGTCTCGGTCATGTCTACATAGTTCTCGAACCCGTAGCGTCCACACGCTTAACGTTCGATGACGATTTTGTATTATATGAGTTATGTGATTTGGTGACCGAATGTTGTTCGGAGTCCCGGATGAGATCACGGACATGACGAGGAGTCTCAAAATGGTCTAAAGGTAAATATTGATATAAAGGACAATAGTATTCGGACACTAGAGGTGTTCCGGAGGGTACCGGGTACATATTGGGTCACCGGAAGGGGTTCCGGGCATCCCCGGCAAAGATATGGGCCAAGAGGGGAAACACAGCAGCCAGCAGGGGCTGCTGCGCCCCCATATGGGCCGAACCAGAGTAGGAAGGAAAGAGGGGAAGAGAGAAGGAAGGGGAGGGATTCGGCCTCCCCCTTCCTTCCCTCCTCCCTCCTCCTTCCTTCCTCCTCCGAAAAATATGGTAAGGGGGGCCGAATTGGACTAGGTCCCTAAGTAGGATTCCTCCTACTTGGGGCGCCCCAAGGCTGTTCCCCCCTCCCACCTATATATATGTGGGGAGGAGGCACCTAGAACGCACACCAACAATCGTTAGCCGTGTGCGGCACCCCCCTCCACAGTTTACACCCACCGTCATAGTTTCGCGGTGCTTAGGCGAAGCACTGCATGGATCACTTCACCATCACTATCACCACGCCATCGTGTTGACGGAACTCATCTACTTCCTCGACACCTTTCTGGATCAAGAAGGCGAGGGACATCATCGCGCTGAACGTGTGTAGAACTCGGAGGTGCCGTACGTTCGGTACTTGATCGGTCGGAGCTAGAAGAAGTTCGACTACATAAACCGTGTTGTCAAACGCTCCCGCTTTCCGTCTATGAGGGTACATAGACACACTCTCCCTCCTCGTTGCTATGCATCTCCTAGATAGATGTTGCATGAGCATAGGATTTTTTTGAAATTGCATGCTTCATTTCCCAACAGTGGCATCCAAGCCAGGTCTATGCGTAGATGATATGCACGAGTAGAACACAAAGAGTTGTGGGCGGTGATCGTCATACTGCTTAAAACCAATGTCTTATTTTGATTCTACGGTATTGTTGGATGAAGCGGCCCGGACCAACCTTACATGACCACGTTCATGAGACCGGTTCCATCGACATACATGCAACTAGTTTTGCATAAAGTTGGCTGGCGGGTGTCTGTTTCTCCAACTTTAGTTGAATCAAATTTGACTGTGGCCGGTCGTTGTTGAAGGTTAAAACAACAAACTTGATAAATCACCGTTGTGGTTTTGATGCGTAGGTAAGAACGTTTCTTGCTAGAAGCCCGTAGCAGCCACGTAAAAGTTGCAACAACAAAGTAGAGGACGTCTAACTTGTTTTTGCAGGGCATGTTGTGATGTGATATGGTCAAGACATGATGTGATATACGTTATTGTATGAGATGATCATGTTTTGTAAAAGTCACTGGCAACCGGCAGGAGCCTTATGGTTGTATCTTTATTGTATGAAATGCAAACGCCATGTAATTGCTTTACTTTATCACTATGTGTTAGCGATAGTTGTAGAAGCAATAGTTGGCGAGACGACCACAACGCTACGATGGAGATCAAGGTGTCAAGCTGGTGACGATGGAGATCATGACGGTGCTTTAGAGATGGAGATCAAAGGCACAAGATGATGATGGCCATATCATGTCACATATCTTGATTGCATGTGGTGTTTATCTTTTATGCATCTTATTTTGCTTAGTACGGCGGTAGCATTATAAGATGATCCCTTAACTAAATTTCAAGGTATAAGTGTTCTCCCCGAGTATGCACAGTTGTGACAGTTCGTAGTGCCGAGACACCACGTGATGATCGGGTGTGATAGGCTCTACATTCACATACAACGGGTGCAAGATAGTTTGGCACATGCGCAATACTCGGGTTAAACTTGATGAGCCTGGCATGTACAAACATGGCCTCGGAACATTGGAGACCGAAAGGTCGAACGTGAATCATATAGTAGATATGATCAACATAGAGATGTTCACCATTGATGACTACTCCATCTCACGTGATGATCGGACATGGTTTAGTTGATTTGTATCACGTATCATTTAGATGACTTGAGGGATGTCTATCTAAAAGTCCAACTAATCCCCGGGTGGTTTTGGTAATTCATAACAACATATAGCTCATTGAACTAGCTAATATCCATTCAAGTTGATTATTTCAGAAAGTTCAATGATTGGCATGGCATGGACTAGAGATGTGGACCCCTCAAAATGCTAAGGACAAATATTGGCAAAAGCTCAAGACTCTTCATTTCTATTTTAGTGATCCAAGATCACATTGAGTGCATAGGAAAAGCCAATACTATTAAAAGGGGATGAGGTGTTGCTTAGTGGTCTACTTGCTCAAAATGCTTAGTGATATGCTCCAAAGCCCTCAACCACTCTCTCAAATCCAAATATTTCCTAAACCTAAAGTCAAACTCGGCCCCACCGATTTGATCCATCCGGCGCCATCGAGTTCCTTTGACATAGCCATAGCTAGAAACCCTAATCATTTCGGTCTGACCGATAGGGATTTCGGTCTCATTGAGATGGGATTGTAAACTCTTTGTTTCCCTTCGTAATGTTTCGATCTCACTGAAATGAGCGATCGGTCCCACCGAGTTTGCAATGCAAACTCTTTGTTTCCCTTTTGTAACGTTTCAATATCACCAAAAGGAGCGATCAGTCCCACTGAGTTTGCCTGACCAACTCTCCGTTTACTTACTACTAAAATCGGTCTCACCGAGTTTATGTAATCAGTCAAACCGAGATGACGTTTTACCCTAACCCTAGCACATTGGTCCCATCGAGTTAATCATGTCGGTCCCACCAAGAATCCTAACGTTCACATTTTGAACTGAATCGGTCTCACCGAGTTCACTTATTCGGTCTGACCGAGTTGGGTCAAATGTGTGTAACGGTTAGATTTTGTGTGGAGGCTATATATACCCCTTCACCTATATTCAAGAGAGAGCCATTAGAACATGGCTACACTTCCACTACTCATTTTCTAAGAGAGAACCATGTTGATACCAAGACATTCCAATCCAACCACAAGAATCTTGATCTCTAGCCTTCCCCAAGTTGCTTTCCACTCAAATCATCTTTCCACCATAGCCAAATCTATGAGAGAGAGTTAAGTGTTGGGGAGACTATCATTTGAAGCACAAGAGCAAGGAGTTCATCATCAACACACCATCTATTACCTTTTGGAGAGTGGTGTCTCCTAGATTGGTTAGGTGTCACTTGGGAGCTGAGGGAGTCCTGGACTAAGGGGTCCTCGGGCGTCCGGCCTGTTGGCTATGGACCGGACTGATGGGCTGTGAAGATACGAAGACCGAAGACTGTACTCGTGTCCGGATAGGACTCTCCTTGGCGTGGAAGGCAAGCTTGGCATCGAATATGTAGATTCCTTTCTTTGTAACCAACCTTATGTAACCCTAGATCGTCCCGGTGTCTATATAAACCGGGGGACTTAGTCCGGATAGAGGATATTCATTATCATAGCCATACACGCTAGACCTCTAGGGTTTTAGCCATTACGATCTCGAGGTAGATAAACTCTTGTAACACTCATATTCATCAATATCAATCAAGCAGGACGTAGGGTATTACCTCCATAGAGAGGGCCCGAACCTGGGGAAACATCGTGTCCCTTGTCTCCTGTTACCATCAATCTTAGATACACAGTTCGGGACCCCCTACCCGAGATCCACCGGTTTTGACACCGACATTGGTGCTTTCATTGAGAGTTCCACTGTGCTGTCGCTAAAAGGTTTGATGTCCCCTTCAATCATCCGTAATGACGCTATCCAAGGAGAAACTTTCCTCCCCGGACAGATCTTCATGTTCGGCGGCTTCGCACTGCGGCCCAATTCGCTTGGCCATCTGGAGCAGATCGAAAGCTACGCCCCTGGCCATCAGGTCAGATTTGGGAGCTTGAATTACGTTGCGGACACCCGTGGAGACTTGATCTTTGCCGAATTCGAGACCGCGGTAGCCGCTCCCGGTCGCCCCGATGATCATGACCTAAATCTATCATCAGGCTGCATCTGGGAGATTGCTCCTATAACCGCTCTGGCCCTAGATTCGAAGCAAGCTGCGCCACCCAAGGACGGGAGGATCAACCCCACCACGGAGGCCACAGATTCCACAACGTTGGAGCCGCATATAGACTTAACCTCTCACGATGTCTCTGTCAGTGGAACTCCGGACTCGTCTCCAGCCGTAAGTTCCGAACCACGTGAGGCCGTGGACGCCGAGCTTGATCGTTTATCGATCTTCGAATTCAGCGCCGCAGACATCTTCCAGCACTCGCCTTTGGGCGATGTGCTAAACTCATTAAAGAACTTGTCCTTGGCGGAGGACTCACAGCCGAACTATATCCGGCTCGAACTAGGGGCTGACGGTGGAGAATTTTGCTTCCCACCCGCCACCCACTTCATAGCCATAGTCGAGGATCTGACCGACAAACTTGACTACGACTCCGAGGACATCGACGGTATGGACGACAATGTCAGAGAAGAAGAGGCCCAGAACCCGCCGTTCACCGGACGCTGGACGACCACTTCCTTGTACGATGTATACATGGTGGATGCACCAAAGGAGATCATCGGCGATGAAAAGGAAGATCCGGTTGTGGATAAACCTTCCGATATACAATCCAAGCGCCGGCGTCAGCAGCGCCGCTCTAATCACGCCACAGTAAAGACAGCAGTACCGGCACAGCAGAAGACAACACTCCAGAAGGTGCCGAAGACAACGAAGACCCCGTCGGTACAGTTAATGAACAAGATGAACAGGAGGGCGGGCAGGTTAGCCCCGGTAAACAGGCCACACATGAAGATTCGAAGGACGATAACTACCTTCCGCTCTCTGAGGACGAGGTGAGCCTCGGCACCGAGGATTTCATCGTGCTTGAGGAACCTCTTGAGCAGGAGCGCTTCAAGCGCCAGCTAATTGCCACTGCAAGGAGCTTGAAAAAGAAGCAGCAACAGCTTCAAGCTGACCAAGATCTTCTCAATAATAAATGGACCGATGTCCTAGCAGTTGAAGTGTACGGCCTCAAGCGCCCAACCAAAAGCTACCCAAAGTGCAAATTGCTACCTCAGTTTGACGAGGAGGCGCCGAACTACATACCTCCATCGTACAATGCGGCTGACTGACCACCACGTGGTCGAGACAAAACGACAACTCACGCCGAACACCAGCCAGCCCCGCCTCGGCACACAGGCAGAGGTAAACCAGCCCAGGGGCATACATATGACCTCCGACAAACCCTGAACAATAAACCATGACACACTAGATCAATCTACGGATCGCGAGGGCGTGCCTCGACACACGGCGACGGCCACCTATTCGGACGTGACAAACTTAGTCACGCACGGGCCGAAAACCGCAGACGGACTCCATCAGAGCTACGTCGCGATACGACCCGATATAGAGGGGCCACACACCCTCATTGCTTCATCGATGAAGTCCTGGATCATGAATTCCCATAAGGGTTCAAACCTGTGAATATAGAATTATACGATGGAACCACGGACCCCGCGGTGTGGATCGAAGACTTCATTCTCCACATTCATATGGCCCGCGGCGATGACCTCCACGCCATCAAATACCTCCCTTTAAAACTCAAGGGGCCAGCTCGACACTGGCTCAACAGTCCGCCTGCAAATTCTATTGGCAGCTGGGAGGACTTGGAAGAGGCCTTCTGTGACAGCCTGATTTTTTGCCCTCTCTTATTTGCCTGTTTTCATTTGGCTTTAGTTTGAAATTTGGAGTTTTTGAATCTTTTCATATGGACTTAAACACTTGGGTACCCTTGTCTTTCACCCAAGTGCATCATTCCCCTCTCTAATCATCATTCCCCTTCTGATCCACCTCAAAATAATCTTGGGAATATTTTTCTTAAATGAAAAATATTCATTTTTCCTCTCTAAAACCCTAGCTAGTTCAATGAGCTCCAAAGAAACCCTAATTTTTCTTGGCCACAAAAGTCTGAGAAAATTCACAAATATTCTTTAAACCCTAGGGCACCTTCCTGAGAAAAAAAATATTTCATCACTTTTTGGAATATTTTTGCTACAGAAAATATTTTCTGTTCTGGACAGAAATGGTGGTTTCTACAGCAACTACCATTTTACTTGCTCCATTGTGCCTGAATTTTCTTGTGCATCATCACCTTAGTAGATGATGGCTAGCCTCCAAAGCACAGCCCCCAACTCCCAGCCATTTGACCTCAGTAACCTCTCAAAGTTACTGATCAGAAACTTACTTGGCTTGTAAAATCTTCTCTACTGCATCTGGAGCCAAACCAAAGCATGGTAATCTTCAAAACTACCACGAACAACAAGCCAGACATGATCTTTGGACGTTGGTCGGCCTGAGGGAAGAGTTCACGTGGTGACCACGCGTGTCCACGATGCCAGCATGCTTGTCGACGCGCTCTGAGTGCCGCCGAGCGCTCTGTTCGCGCGTGCTCGCTTCCCCCGTCTGCCCGAGCGTGCCAAACGTCGCCACCATCCTCGTCTCAACGCCATTAACTTCCCCCTGGCGCTCGCCGATGCCGGAGCTCGCTGCAGCGAGCACGGGCGCGGTCCGGCCAACGCCACAGTGCGCTCTACACTGTGCTCATCGCCTTCCTCTTGATCCTGTGCTCGTCCCCATTCGCCCACAGTCCCCGCGTGAGCTGCGTCGCCTTCTCCCCCTCTCACTAACGCTACTCGTTGCCGGGCGCAGCGTCCAGGTGTCGCCGGCGGAGCCCCGATCCACCCCCGACGCTCGCTTATAAAAGGAGCCACCCCAGCCTCCTCGAGCACCATCCTCCACTCCCACACACTTCACAAACGTGTAGATAGCCGTAGCCCGGCCGGGCAGGCCGCGGGCCGCCGTCCCCGAGCTCGAGCTTGCCGGCGATCCCCTAGGCTCGTCGCGGTAGCTCCAGCCCCTCCCAGGCTTGGGCGATCCTTCCAGGGCCTCCGCCTCTCTCCGGTGAAGCCGTTCCGTCCCCCTGGAGCCCCTGAAGTTGCCTCTGCTCGCCATCTTCCTCATCTCCGGCGACCACTGCTCTCTGCCTCTGCTTGTGAGGTCGATTCCGATGCCGTCCGACCACCCCTAGCTATGTTACGGGTACGGGCAGGTGCGCCTCCATCCCCTCTCTCGGTCCCTCCCTCTCGTTTTGGCCAAGGAGCCCTCGTCGCCGGCGAGAGCTCCGGCGAAGCCGCGACCCCCTTTGTTTCCTTCTCCCCCTCCACCTCACCTGACTAGTGGGGCCCGCTAGTCAGCCACTCTATACGCGCGCGAAGCGGTACGAGTGGTGGCGTCCTGAGGCTTTACGCCTTCGACGTCACCCCCTAGTCTGTTTTATTTAAATTCAAATTCAACTAATTTCTAGAGAGCTTCAAACAGCTATAACTCTTCAACCATAAGTCCAAATTAATTGATTCTTTTTGCATTATGTTCTTTGCGAAGAAATCTAGCAGCTCACCAAAAAATGAGATTTTTCTGAGCTGTCTAGAATTTCTGGCGATTTTCAGAAGTGTTCTTGATATTTTCTTCTTGTGCTTAAAATTATTTTCAGAGGGTGAGGCTTGTCTTGAGGATCACCAGAAGGCTTGTGAACCTCATCTGCACTAAGGCGAGCCACAACAACATTTTCATGGTGTCATTTCAATATTTATGATTTTATTACTTGAATGAAATGATTAATCCCTGCATTTAAATAAATATTATGTTATTTATATTCTGTTAAGTGTTAGTTAGTTATTATGCTTGGTTTGTAAAATGTTTGAAACTAGTTTAGTTGGTAACAAAAGCTAAGATCTACTTGTGGTAATGATAAAATGATGGGACAATTACATTTCAGCCCTTAGTTGTGTCACACCCGTTTGTTTTGCCCTTAAATTCAAAAAACCCTCAGTCTTGCCCAACCCCGTTTGCTGCACTTATGTTTTTGCCCTTCCGTCACGGCTCCGCCTGGTCAGCGCCGTTTGACCATAACCAGCGGCCGTTTATGGACATTTTTACCCCTGGTATGGTTGCCCTTATTACTTCCTCCTCGTTGAGCTGAAGTGAAAAAAGAGCGACCGTGCGGCAAAAGCATAGGAGGAGAAGCGGGAGGAGGTGGATCTGGAGATGTCGAGCCCAGGCATCTCATCTAATCTATCGTCGGCATCCGCCATGGCTGGAGAGGTAAGCAACACTTGGTGATTCCCCTTGGATTTCCCGTGGCTCCTCTGTTCTAGGGTTAGGGTTTGTGTATTTTGGGGGGAAATCTCACATTTTTTGAGAAGGTCGACGGGGTGGGAATTGTGGAGCATGCATCCGAGTTTTATCTGCCGGACGACACCTGCACCGGCTTGGAGTACCGCTCGATGCACCGTTGCACTGGACATGGCCTAGTTCCGGCCCGTCGAGTCTCCTGGGGAGGGGGAAGCACCGGCCAACGGTTTTTAGGGTGCCCACTTGATGTAAGAGTAACATTTAGATCATTAATCTTTGATATGGACATGTCTTTGCTGTGATCTGATCTTTGCCTAAATTGTAGTTGCCAGAAGAGTGCCACTGGTTGGTTTGGGTTGATCCGCCTCCCCCAACTCGTGTTGCACTTGCATTTGAAGACATGCATGCTGAGATTGAATGGATGTGGATCAAAAGTCATCAGTTGCAGAAGAGAAACCTAGAGCTGGCGAAGAAGCGCACTTTGAAGAAGAAACTAAAAGAGCGAGATGAAATGTTGCGTGTGTGGACACTGTTGTTTGGTATTACCCTATTGTGTGTTGTTGTTGTGGCCATCTCTGTGTCTTCACAGATTTGAGCAAGTTATTAGATGATGTAGTGATGTTTATGATGGATGATGAACTAAATGGTAATGGAAGATGCAGTTTGGAACTTGTTTATGAGTTATTTATGTGAATTCAGTAGTATCGATGATCCAAATCATTGATTGATCTTGAACATGGCATAAGATTGCACAACAATTGAACATCACCGAATGATAACAATTATACAACACGACGACATGCCAAAGTTGTTCACACGACATAACATACCAAAGTTGTTCACACGACAACAACATACCAAATGGTTCACATGACGACGACATACCAAAGTTGTTCACACGACATAACATACCAAAGTTGTTCACACGACAACAACATACCAAATGGTTCACACGACGATGACACACCAAAGTTGTTCACACGACGACGACATACCAAAGTTGTTCACACGACGACGACATACCAAAGTTGTTCACACGACGACGACATACCAAAGTTGTTCAAGATGACACGACGACAACATAACATAGTAGTTCAACATGACAGTGCACATCACATTATTAAGTGAAGATGACAGGGAGCAATTAGAACTTCAGTGATTTGCTCCTAGTGTTTCTTGCTGGGTTGGGTAACAGCCTTGCCTTGGATCTGGTGTTCTTTGCTGGAGCTAGAGCTTGAGCATGAGCAGAGGGTTCAACTACTGCTGCATGGCCTGGTTTCTTCTTAGCTGCTCTTGGAGAAGCCCCTCTATCAGCTGGCCTTTTGTAATTTTCCTGGGGCTGACAGATGATTGAGTAATCAGACATGGCACATTCAGAAACCTAGAAATAGAAACAATAATTCAAGGGTTCAATGTAGTAAGTGTAAATACCTTAGTACTGTAGGTCCAACTTGTGTAGATGGCTGCTCATTGTTGAGTGGTTCTGTTGTTGCCTCATCATCATCATCTGTTCCATCAGCATTTGCATTTTCCTCATTGTTCAGTGGTTCTGTTGCATCCTCATCCACATTTTTTGTTCCCCAATGTTCATCCTCCTCTCCAAATGCAGCATCAACTAATTCTTTGCAGTTTTTGGCAATGTGTCCAAATCTCCCACACCTCTTGCACTTTCTCTTCCTAGCACCAAGCCCCTTTCCTTCACTACTAGCCCTGATCCTTTGCTTTCTTGGCCTACCTGGTGCTCTGTTTTGAACTGGTGCACACAATTTGAAACCTGGATCCACCGTGTCCCACTGTTGCTTTCCCTCTAAAGCTGGTAGGTTGTCTGCATAAGTAGCTATGAATTTCTCAACAGAGTAGTACTTATGAACATATTGATCAATGGCATTGGCTTCACCTCTCAGAGCTGTAATAAAAAAGAGAGCATGGATGCATGGCTTGCCAGCAAGTTTCCACTGTCTGCAGCTGCAAGTCCACTTAGCTAGGTCTACTGGGTACCTCCATTCTCTTTTTTCTTTGTCAGTAGTAGTCACCTCTGCCTCTGTTGGGCTTCTCCTGACCATAGTCATTCCCAAACCTTTTGATTTAGCCATCAAGGCTTTCATTACAGATGGTATGATGTTGTGGCCAATGAAATGGTCAGTGGCAATCCTTTTCCTTATGTCAAACTTCTCCATGATGTATTGCCTAATCTTGTCTAGCAAATCCACTATATGCAGCCCCTTGTACTTCTTGATCTTGGAGTTAAATGCTTCTGCCAGGTTGTTGTTAACATAATCAACCTTGCTGAACTCATTTATTAGAGCTCTAGCCCATATTTTTTTGTGGTGCATTTCCAAATATTCCTTGACCTTAGGCTTGCTGTGCAACTATCTCACATGGTAGTTGTGCTTCTTGATGCTGTAAGTAAGTGAGGAAGGCCACAAATTTTCATCATAAAACTTCCCCTTAAATTTCTTACTGAAATTCTGAGCTAGATGCCTCATGCACTCTCTATGCTCAACTGCAGGGTAGACCTCTTCCACAGCAGTTTCTAGTCCTTTACAAGCATCAGTATGTATCACCAGCCCTTCTGGATGTCCTATGACATTTTTTAGGTTTTTGAAAAACCAACCCCAACTCTCTTCAGACTCTGCTTCTATGACACCATATGCTACAGGAAATAGCCAGTTATGAGCATCTATGGAACATGCAGCAACTAGTTAGCCTCTAAACCTTCCATTCAATGCTGTAGCATGCACAACAAGGTATGGCCTACACCCCTCCAAGAAACCCTTCTGACAAGCCTTGAAATAGACAAATACTCTTCTAAAGCACTCTTTCTGGAAAGATTTACCTATGAGCTTGTACTGTACAGTGTGTTTGTCAATCTCAACAACACTACCAGGTGAAGCCCTCTCAACTTCAGCCTTGAATGTGTAAAGTAGCTGAAAACTGTCATTATACTTGCCATATATCCTGTCCAGGGCCATCTCTTTCCCATAGTAACATCTCATATATGGAGGTTCAACTCCATATTTCTCAAGTAACTTCTGTTGAATTTCTTTTGGACCAATGCCTGGATTATGTCTGATCCATGACATTGCAGCATCTGCTATCCACCTTCTCTTTGCAGCTCTCAGCCTTTGGCTTCTGTTAACACTTGGACAGTTGTGTTGGTAAGGATTTACTTTGATTTGAAATGAATAAGAAAACACAATAAGTAATAAATAACTATTAATCACAACTAGTTTATTAGAGATTGAAACTATGAAAACTAGTACCTGAAACAGTGTGCTTCTCCTCATCAAAGATGCATGCAATCTCCATTTGCACCTTTCATATGCACAGTGCACAGTAAACCTTGTTGGATCACTTTTGTCAATTTGAAATTCTGTTTCTGTCCTTATTGAGAATGTTGCAACTGCATTTCTACAGTCAACTGCAGAGGGAAAGACTACACCTTCCTCAATTGAGGGATTCTCTCTGTCATACATAACTACAGGCTTGTCCTCATCATGATCTTCAAAATGTCCCATGTCTTGTTCCTCCTGCTTCTCATCATCATCAGTGTCAGAAAATTCTGCTGGTATATAATCCTCATCTGCTGCATCTTCCTGGTTATTGTGTTGGACATAGCCACGATACAGTTTCACATCCTCTTCATCAGACAATATTGCCTCATCAGGCATAGCTTGCTCCACAACATGATCAGCCACTTTCTCTGGCTGTGCTTGGCTTTGACTGCAAGAAGGATAAGAATTGACTCTAGCAATTGGAGTTCTAGGTGGCTGACAAGCAGTACTGCCTGCTCTTGTGCTTGACCTGCGTTGTACACCTGAACCCCTTGAACCTGATGGCCTAGAAGACATGCTTTCTGCTCTAGTTCTCTGAATAACTGTAACTTCAAAGTTACATGACATGGTTCGTGCATTTCTTCCAAACATCACTGCTAACTCATCATCAGACTGCACAGGGACCCAATTAACTTTCTCACTGTCCCAGTACCTGAACTCTACTACATCAAGCACACCCTAGGGATACTTGGAAGAGATTGCATTTCTAAACTCATTAAAACTGCTATTGTTGTCCACCAGTAATGGGAAATTAAAGCCACATCCTTGTTGCTTTGTGCCGACAGAACCTAATACAGTTGTCTCCATTCTTATAGACAGAGAAAATGCTCTTGTGGGATCCATCCTATTATGCAAACAGGGCATAAATCAACACACAATAACAAGAAAAAACTACCTACATCATGTAGATCTAGTGTAAAATAGCTTACTCCACCAGATCCAAAGGAGAGAGGAAGGGAAGGAGGGAGAGAGCCCCTACTCGACCAAATCCAGGGGAGAGAGACAGCTAGGGAGAGAGGGAGGGAGTACCCCGATGGAATCTAGCATGCCCGCGTGGATCCCTTGTCGCCGCCGCCACCGCTGTCCATTGGGTGGGAGGAGCATCGATGGCCCGGCCGCTCACCAAGGTCGCCGCCAGCACTGGTGCATTCCCCGCTGTCCATCAGGTGGGAGGAGAATCGATGGCGCCGCCGCTCGCCAAGGTCACCGCCGATCAGAACTAGGGTTCGTCGAGCGAGATAGAGTGAGATGGGGAATGAGAGTGAGGCAGGACCCACCTGTAAGAGCAAGCTAGGGGCAAGCTGTGTCCATAAACGGCCGCTGGTTATGGTCAAACGGCGCTGACCAGGCGGAGCCGTGACGGAAGGGCAAAAACATAAGTGCAGCAAACGGGGTTGGGCAAGACTGAGGGTTTTTTGAATTTAGGGGCAAAACAAATGGGTGTGACACAACTAGTGGCATGGACGTAATTGTCCCTAAAATGATTAGTTACGCATACGAGTAAGTTCTTAAAGTTATTTTCTTGCACAAATAAAATAGTAAAATTTGCTAGAAAATATGCTGTTAAGTGCTTGTTTATCCACTTTGCTTGATTTACAGAATGTTTGAACCTAACTTTGTTGGTAAAGAAATTAGGATTTGCTTGTGGTGATGATAGTATAATTTTTTGCTATGCATATGAGAAATTAATCGAAGTTATTTTCTTGCATGAGAAAAATAATAAAACTTGCTACAAAATATCTTGTTAAAGTGAGAGTTACCTTGACCAGGAAAGTAATATAAGTTGTTGATGTTTATGCTTAGTGTGAATATGGTTGACATCAGTTATTTTCGTTAATATGTGATGCATGTGTAGTATTGCATTTCATGGCATGCTATGACACCGGTCATTTTCATTTTAAGTTGAACCTGACTATATCTCAACTTGAATATATCATTGAATGGGTCATGGTGCCGCTGAATCGAGTTTTTTCCAGTGCAACCACATTTGCCTTTGTGGGAAGGCCTTGATTCGGTCCATTGACATGCCTCTGGTCGGTGCCTCCAACTAGGGAAGGTTATGTGCATGCTTACCCTGGCCCGGTAAGTAGGCATAATCTTGTGTGCTCGTTGTTGAGATTATGGTACTGGGTCCCCGAGTGGGATCATTTTGGCCACAACGGTGGTCATTGTGTATTTGGGGACACGGGGCCACCCAGGACTAGCCTGTTGGGGATTGGGTCGGAATGACCGGGAGAGTGTCATGGCAATGGAGGGGTTTCGTCGGAATGCCGTTGGTCCACCCGAATGGGAGTGCGAGGCCATGGGTTCCGTGGTGTGGGTACAGTGTGCTACCTCTGCAGAGTGTATAATCTATCGATAGCCGATTCCACGGCCACGGACGCCTCGTAGCAGGTCCCACCATGAGTCAACGTTTAATAAATTTTCACACTAAGTTATGAACTTTGCACTGTGGATGATGGCGGAAAGGCCATCGAGATGTTCGAGACCAAATATTGGTCGTGGTTGTGATCACCGTAAGGATCACGAGTTACTCTTGTCAAGGCCACGATGGTGGTTTGTTTGTGATCCGAGAATGATCATGGTTGGTAAGTCGGTCCCGAGGGACATTTATCACAAGAGCATGATCAAAACATGTTGGAACGTTATTGCATTATTAATTGGTTAATTATCATGATATTGTTTGTCATTATGATTATGCCTGTTGTGAGCTTGCAAGTACATTCAATGTACTGACCTGGCGTGTCATGCCAGATTTCAGGAAAGTCTCGTTGGAAAGGAGTGCTACTCGAGTCTAGATCGTGTCCACATCGGTGTCCCTGTGCTATGGAGTTTCCGCTACGACGTTGTTCCGCTGCCACGTAGTTGTTGTGATCGAGGCCCCTTTATGTTCACTAAATAATGTACATATTGTTCAGCCGCACCGTGTGTGCCGCTTGGCCTCGACTTCTGTTGTAATATAAACTCTGATCCGCTAGCATCAATAAAGCGGTTATTTTCTGTACCAAGATGTTGTGTGTTGCCAGAAGACATGGTCTCTGGGCTGGCAATGCATGGTAAACCGGCCGCTCTGAGCCGGGGTGCCACACCTTCCTCGATAACTTCCAAGGTACATATGTTCGACCTCCGGACGCTGATGACTTAAGCCATATAGTCCAACAACCCGGAGAGTCCGCCAGGAAATTTTGGACTAGGTTCTTAACTAAAAAGAACCAAATCGTCGATTGTCCGGATGCCGAAGCCCTAGCATCCTTCAAACACAACATCCACGACGAATGGCTCGCTCGTCACCTCGGCCAAGAAAAGCCAAAATCCATGGCAGCCCTCACGGCACTCATGACCCGCTTTTGTGCGGGTGAGTACAGTTGGTTGGCCCGTAGCAAAAACAATGCAAGCGACACCGGTATCCCTGAAGCTAAAACTAGCAAAGACAAGTCTCGACGCAACAGATACAAATGTCGAAACAACAACGATAACACCGAGGACATGGCAGTCAATGCCGGATTCGGGGGCTCTAAGTCCGGCCAGCGGAATAAGTCATTCCAAAATAACAATTCAGGCCCATCCAGCTTGGACCGCATACTTGATCCTCCGTGCCAGATTCATGGCACCCCAGACAAGCCACCCAATCATACAAATAGAGATTGCTGGGGTTTTAAACAGCCCGGTAAATTAAACGCCGAGAACAGGGAAAAAGGATCGCAAAGCGAGGACGATGACGAAGAGCCCCAGCAACCGAACACAGGGGGACATACGAAGTTTCCCCCTCAAGTCAAAACGGTGAACATGCTATACGCTACCCACATCCCCAAGAGGGAGCGCAAGCGTGCGCTCAGGGACGTCTACGCAATAGAGCCACCCGCCCCAAAATTTAATCCATGGTCGTCATGCCCGATCACTTTTGATCGCCGGGATCATCCGACCAGTACCCGTCACGGTGGCTCAGCCGCACTTGTCCTAGACCCAATAATTGATGGGTTCCACTTGACTCGCATCCTCATGGACGGAGGTAGCAGCCTTAATCTGCTCTATCAGGATACATCGCAAAAAATGGGCATTAACCCATCTCGGATCAAGCCCATCAGGACTACCTTCAAAGGAGTCATACCAGGTGTTGAGGCCCGCTGTACGGGCTCAATCACACTAGAGGTTGTCTTCGGATCTCCGGACAACTTCCGAAGTGAGGAGTTAATCTTCGATATCGTCCCTTTCCGCAGCGGATATCATGCACTGCTCGGACGAACTGCGTTTGCTCGATTCAATCCAGTACCACATTATGCTTATCTCAAGCTCAAGATGCCCAGTCGATGCGGCGTCATAACAGTCAATGGAAATACGGAACACTCCCTCCGTACAGAAGAGCACACAGCTGCCCTAGCAGCAGAAGTACAGTGCGGCCTTCTCAGGCAGAGCCTTAATTCGGCTGCCGAGCCCGCGGACACCATCAAGAGGGTCCGAACTACTCTGCATAGGAGAGCTCGGCTCGTCAGGAGCTCGACTAGCAATCCGGCCTCTGTCGCAGTTCCGATCAAGTAATGGCATTCGTGCCGCGCGTACATAACTACGCACTCAAAATCCCATGGGCGTCGACGGAGGCACAACTAGCTTGTGGTCCGTAGTACGGCTCAACCGATGTCGGATACACACATACTTTCACTTTTACTTGTTTCCTTTGCAGGTTTCAATCCCACAGGCACCATCTGGTGGTCTGATCATCGGTCCTCTGGAAGGATAAACACACCAAGACAACGAGAAACGCAGACATATGGGGGACTTTTTAGGTGATTCCGTTAACGATAGCTTTACCTGTTTTCAGGACCCGCATGCAACTCTCCTTTGGTTTCAGCATGTCAAATAGCCTATTGCTTATCGCACTACCTGTATCAATGCGCTTTGACATACTAAATTACAATGAGAATAGTCTACGGCTGGAGCTGTAAGACTCCAGCCTTTCATCTTCGTACCTTTTCTATTTTTTTCAGCTCCCCTGTGGATAACCCTATCAGGTAGCACCCGTACACTTTGATACGTTTTCATGTTCACCAGGGGCTGCATAGCACCCCACACTATGGCAACAAAAAGTCTGAACACTTTTTATAAGTATAGTTCGGCACCCCGAATTTAGCATTATATGCATTGGCTCCGAATCATGTCTTTGGTCAATAGTTGGGTTGCCCGGCTCCTGTGCTTGCTACCTTACGTTCCGCTATATCGGCTAAGGTAGTAAAGGGAGAACTGCTGTGATTGTGCCTTGGTTTATCCAAAGGAGCACCTCAGTAGAGAAAGCCGAAAACTGACTGTCATGACGCGGCGAGAGCCGGTCAGCTATTTGGAGGTTGCAAAGCTTTGGAGATTTCTTCCGCATTACGTGAAGGATCGGTACTTCCCGATCAGACGCCTATAGCACTCTAGTTCGGATACTAGGGGCTGCACCCATGTTTTTATTGTCACACTCCTATGCCTTAGTGAGGGCGTTACAATAGCATAGTCTGGTTGCCTGGTTCGTTGCGCCAAACAACTCCTTCAAGGACCATCTAATTGGATCAAGATTGTTTAGATTCCATCCTGAACACCCCCGTAATACCTACGTGGGGGCAGAAGCCGACGGCTGGTTAACCCTCAGATTTCATACAACACGGCCACACAGGAAGTAAAAATTTAAAAACATAACAAGCATCATGTTGCATAAACAACTTGTTTTATACAAGGCAGAGGGAGCTCGAGTACATTCATTCAAAGATAATGTCTTTCGAACAGTGATACGCAACAATGCGGGGCCCCTCTAAAACATCGCCGAAGCATCGCTCAGGTGTGTGGTGCTCCTTGCCCTCCGGCGCCCCCCGGTTGCTAGCTTGATAGCGTCCAGCTTCGTCCACCAGACTTTGCAATAGGAGAAGGCCAGACGCGTGCCCTCAATGCAGACGGATCACTTGATGACATCCAGTCGAGGACAGACATCCACGAGCTTCTTCATGAGGCCGAAGTAGCTGCAGGGAATAGCTTCGGCTGGCCACAACCGGATTATGATATCCTTCATGGCCAGTTCGGCCATCTTGTGTAGCTCGACCAGTTGTTTTAGCTGATCGCTGAAGGGAACCGGATGTTAGGGCGCGCAATATTGCGTCCAGAACAGCTTCTCCGTGGAGCTCCCTTCTTTGGCTCGGAAGAACTCGGCAGCGTCAGTCACACTGCGTGGCAGATCAGCAAAGGCCCCTGGAGAGCTCTGAATCCGGGTTAGTAAAAGATATTTCCTCTTCACACTCCTGCTTTGCATATTGAATGCCTTACCCACTGCGATCTTCCTGGCCTCCTGGATCTCATGAAGGGCATCCTAGGCTTCAATCTAGGCCGCTTCTGCACTCCTACGAGCCTTGACAAGTTCGGCCTCTTGAACCGACGCATTGTGCTCCAAGGTGTCGCACTTCCTCACCGCGTCCTGGAGCTCCTGTTGGACTTCATTGACCTGGGCCTTGAGCCTCTTACGGGCGGCCTACTACTTGACAGCCTGCCCCTCGGCTTCGACCAAGGCCGCTTTCAGGGCCTCGACCTCGGTTGTCGCCCCTATTTACATCATGGTATTTCGATCATTGCATATCATTTTCCATCTTTTTTATTGGAATCCACAACAGGTTATTACTCACCTTGTTTTTCCTGGAGCTGCCTCTTCACCCGGCCAAGATCCTCCTCGGCCTCCGCCAGTCTCTACTTCAGTCCAGAGACTTCGGCAGTATGTGAGGCTGCGGCCAACAACGACGCCTACGCATACATTTCAGACAGATTTCGTTAGTTCCCTGCAATAGGAGATTGATCCTCTGTCCGTTTTTTCTTTTCGAACACCGGACAGTGTCTCAGGGGCTACTGTCTATATTGGTATTTTCTCCTTTTTTGCGCCGCTTACCTCAAAACCTGTTAATAGGCTGCTGCAGGCTTCGATTAGTCCGCTCTTGGCGGACTGAACCCTTTCAATTACCGTGCCCATGAGGACACGGTGTTCATCCACAATGGAAGCGCCTCACAGTGCTTCCAGTAGATTATCCGGTGCCGCTGGTTGGACAGGGGTCACCGGGTGAACGGACATCCCCCCTTATTCCGAAGGAGGTCGCGTACCGGATTCCGGAGCAGTCTCGGTCTCCGGAATTGAGTCCGGCTGAGGGTCAAACTGAGTCTGGTCCTCCCCACCAGCCTCCATGGGAATGGACTCCCCTTGGTGTCCGGCGACGGGATTTTCGCCTTCTAGCACCCCCAGAGCCTCTCCCCCTCCTGGAACCGTCCTTCAGGACAGCACCTCCGCATCATCCTTGGCCTTGGGGGAGTGAGCGGCTGGCGGCGTATCGCTGGCCATCGCCTTGGAATCCAGCGAGCCTCCTGACGAGGATCGCGGGGAGTTGTTGTGGGCCGGACTACAATAAAACATAACCAATCATCTCAATACAATGAAGAGGAAAGACTTGGTTCATGAGCGGATATAGGTTTGAGCACTTACGATGCGGCCCGTGGCTTAGTACGGGGTCGTCTCTCTGGACTACTATCGACGTCCCACGCGGTGTTATCCGCAAGGGAGCTCTTCCCTTTCTTGGATGTCTCCGCCTCCAGATTCGCCAAGGCCGCCCTCTTCTTCCTCCCCTAATCTAGGGGAGGGTTGTTCTTCTCCTCCTCTTCCTTGTCGCCGTCTTCGGCTGCGGAAGAGTGGGTCTTATCTTCGGACGTCGCGTCCGAAGCACCCAGGTGGCGGGGTCCACTCCGGACCCCCTTGGCCTTTCTGGTGGCCTTCTTTTCTGGTGCCTTATAAGGCGCCGGCTCCAGCGTCTTCGCTAAACGCGGGATGACTGCTTCTTCAGGCACAGGAGCCGGACACCGGATCTGCTTTGCCTTCTTCAACCAGTACTGAAAAAGCAATGACAATAAAAGCTTAGATGTTACCCTTGAAACAAGCAAGTAAGGGATGTGTTGAAAATAACATACCTCGTTGGGGAGGTGATTTATGTCATGACCACGGTCTGGGGCCGGCGGTATCTCGTTGCCCTTGAAAAGCAACTTCCAGGCATCTTCATGATCTGTTTTGAAGAGCCTTTCCAAGGTGTGGTGCTTTTTCAGGTTGAAATCCCATAGAGGGCGGCTTCGGCTCTGACAGGGGAGGATCCGGCGCACCAGCATCACTTGGATTACGTCGACAAGCTTGATGTCCTTATCGATCATGCTTTGAATGCATGTTTGCAACGCGGTTAGCTCGTCTGACGAACACCAGTTCAGGCTCTTCTCGACCCAGGAGGTAAGTCGCACGGGAGCACCGGAGTTGAATGCGGCACCTGCGGCCCAGGTGGCACCACGGGGTTTAGTGATATAGAACCGTTGTTTCTACCATTCCTTGACACACTCCACGAATGTGCCTTTTGTCCAAGGAACGTTGGCGAGCTTGCTCACCATGGCGCCCCCGCACTCTGCGTGCTGTCCATCCACCACCTTGGGCTTCATGTTAAAGGTTTTAAGCCACAGCCTGAAGTGGGGTTGGATGCGGAGGAAGGCCTCGCACATGACGATAAACACCGATGTATTGAGGAAGGAGTTTGGGGATAGATCGTGGAAGTCTATCCCATAATAGAACATTACCCCGCGGATGAAGGGGTGGAGCGGAAACCCTAGCCCGCGGAGGAAATGGGGGAGAACACTACCCTCTCGTTGGGCTTCGGTGTGGGAATGATTTGTCCTTGGGCTGGAAGATGATGGGCGATTTCCTTCGCCAGGTATCCGGCTGCCCGAAGCTCAGCGATGTCCTCCTCCCTGACGGAGGAAGCCATCCACTTGCCTTGACCTCCGGATCTGGACATGGTTGAGTGCTTTCTTGAGTGGGAAACGGATGAGGACTTGGGAGCTGGAGGCTCAAGAGTGGAAAGGCAGGAAGAAGGCATGGGGAAGAAGGGGGAATCTTATCTCCTTATAAGGGCAGTGAATATTGAACGCCTCCCCACTCGCCTCAGAATTCGCCTGTTCCCAAGGTCTGTGTAAAACGGCACGGTTGGGTTACCCACGCCCGTATTGATGAGAATCCCGTAATAAAGGGACACGAGCTATGCTTCGACAAGACATGCCAATCGCAACCACGTCTCGAAACATGGAGCGGCAGGCAAAAAATGGTTCGAAATTATGACCGGATGAACGTGATGTCATGTTGTAAAAGTTGTTAGAAGATTGGACTTGGGTATTTTATATTCTCTCTACGGTTGTGTGTGGTGTGTGTTACAGGTCTAGACATGATCAATTCGCCCGAAGACTATTTTGGAGTTCGGAAGGAGGAACCCGCCTTGCAATGCCGAAGACATCACTATGCGCCGGATACCTTGTCATTGAAGCCAGGTTCAGGGGCTACTGAGGGAGTCCTAGACTAAGGGGTCCTCGGGCGTCCGGCCTGTTGGCTATGGGCCGGACTGATGGGCTGTGAAGATATGAAGACCGAAGACTGTACCCGTGTCCGGATAGGACTCTCCTTGGCGTGGAAGGCAAGATTGGCGTCGAATATGTAGATTCCTTTCTTTGTAACCGACCTTATGTAACCCTAGATCCTCCCGGTGTCTATATAAACCGGAGGACTTAGTCTGGATAGAGGATATTCATTATCATAGCCATACACACTAGACCTCTAGGGTTTTAGCCATTACGATCTCGAGGTAGATCAACTCTTGTAACACTCATATTCATCAATATCAATCAAGCAGGACGTAGGGTATTATCTCCATAGAGAGGGCCCGAATCCGGGTAAACATCGTGTCCCTTGTCTCCTGTTACCATCGACCTTAGACGCACAGTTCGGGACCCCCTACCCGAGATCCACCGGTTTTGACACCGACATTGGTGCTTTCATTGAGAGTTCCACTGTGCTATCGCTAAAAGGTTTGATGGTCCCTTCAATCGTCCATAATGACGTTGTCCAAGGAGAAACTTTCCTCCCCGGACAGATCTTCATGTTCGGCGGCTTCGCACTGCGGGCCAATTCGCTTGGCCATCTGGAGCAGATCGAAAGCTATGCCCCTGGCCATCAGGTCATATTTGGGAGCTTGAATTACGTTGCGGACACCCGTGGAGACTTGATCTTCGCTGAATTCGAGACCGCGGTAGCTGCTCCAGAATGTTTTACTTTCTGCTGCTATACTCCTAGAATTGCATGTGTAGGTTGATTGCTTGACTTGTGCTAAGTTGCTAAAATCTGCTAAGACTTAAAATTTGGAAAAGGATAGATTTTTTATTGGTCAAGTAGTCTAATCACCCCCCTCTAGACATACTTTTGATCCTACAAGTGGTATTAGAGCTTTGGTCTCCATTTGCCTTGATTTCCATAGCTTTGGTGATCATAGCCTTGGTTTCACAACCTAGGAGAGTATGGCGTATAGCGAGAGAAATTACCACCATAGAGGTCCTTACTTTGATGGAACTGATTTTGCTAGTTGGAAGCATAATATGACAATGCATATTCTTGGACATAACCCCTCCGTTTGGGCTATTGTGTGTATTGGATTGCAAGGTGAATTCTTTGATGGAAGATAATCGAATCGTGAAGCAACCGCAGAAGAATTGAAGATGTTGCAATATAATGCTCAAGCTTGCGATATCCTCTTCAACGGATTGTGCCCTGAAGAATTCAACAGAATCAGCCGTCTTGAGAATGCAAAGGAAATTTGGGATACTTTGTTTGATATGCACGAAGGTACCGAGTCCGTCAAGGAATCCAAATTGGATGTACTTCAAATTAACTTGGCAAGTTCAAAATGAAGGATGGTGAAGGTGCCGCTGAAATGTACTATAGGCTTGCTCTCATCACAAAGGAGATTGTCGGCTTAGGAAGTGAAGAAATGACTGGCCGATTCATCATCAAGAAGATCCTTAGAGCCTTGGATGGAAAATATGATACCATGTGCACTTTGATCCAAATGATGCCCAATTACAAAGATCTCAAGCCAACTGAAGTCATTGGTAGAATTGTTGCTCATGAGATGTCACTCAAGGATAAGTAAGAGCTTCACAACAAATCTAGTGGTGCTTACAAAGCTTCATGTGATGCTCCTACAACATCAAGTGAGAAACAAGTCTTTAATGAAGAATTGATCCTAATGGTGAAGAACTTCAACAAGTTCTACAAGAGTAGAAGCAAATAAAGAAGTTTCAAGTCAAGGTCCTACAATGACAAGATATCTTCTAGTCGTGATCGCAATTGTGGAAGACCCAAACACTAATCTAGTGAGTGTATGGCTCCCTACAAGAGAAGAGAAGACTCACCTAAAAGGAGAAGCAAAACAGAGGAATCACCACCAAGAGAGAGAAGGAGTAGAGACGATCGTTATGAATGAAGACCCTCTCGCAGAAGCAAGGATTCGGAAAGGAAGGACAAACCATCAAAGAGCTACACAAGACGAAGACATCAAGCTCATGTTGGTGAGTGGGTATCCGGCTCCGACTCCGACAACTACTCTGAGAGAAGCTATCACTCCGACTCCGAATATACTCAAGATGAAGGTGTTGCTGGTCTTGCACTTGTGTCATCCAACTCCTACGACATATTTGATTCACCAAATGAAGGGATTGGAAGATGCTTCATGGCTAAAGGCCCCATGGTATCACACCCCGAGTATGTTGATTTCAATAGTGATGAAGATGATTTGCTAGGTGATGATGATTTACTTGTTGACAACTCTAGTAATGAAAACTATGATGAAATCTATACCTATACTAATTCTTGACTTCCCGTAAATTCCCACGTTAATCAGATTTTACGAGCCGTTCATCTGGTGGGACCGAGTTATTACGGTGTAGATACGATCATAAAATCCTCACCTAGAAAAAAAACTTCACGTCCTTTCTCGGTTGTCAAAAATAAAGAAAAAAACTAATCTCAACTGTACCTAAAAAGCTTCACGTCCTTCCACCAAAAAAAGAAAAAAATCCAATCTCAATTGTTCACAAAAGAGCCTCACGTGAATCAGAGTCCTGATCTATTTGCCCTAGACTCCACGATCGTCTACTCAAAACAATCGCCTCAGCCTAAACCCAAAAAAAAACAATCTCAATTGTATGCAAAAGAGCCTCACGTGAATCGGAGTCCTGATCTATTTTCCCTACCCTCCACGATCGTCTACTCAAAAAAATCGCCTCAGCCTAAAACCTGATCGAGAGCTCTTGGCCGAGGTCTCCCTCGCCCCTTCCATGTGCTGTCGCATCCTGCCACAGGCTTGCCATGGTCCTGGTCGTGGTCTCCATCACATAACCTCCGTGCGTTCTCCTCCCGCAAGCATCTCTCTCTCTCTCTGCGTTGCAGATGATGAAGAAAATGCAGTGAGTTAGATCCAGTGGCAAATTTGAGAAAAGCGAGATTTCAATGAAGGTGATGAACATCATCTACTGATTATATAATTTGGTGAAACACACATTATAAAAAATTGGTATGCAGTGTGGCGATTCTAACATTGTTTAGCCTATCGATCCAGGGTGCATGTTGGAAGCTCTTCTTGGTCTGGTGGTGGATTAAGCGTGTGAAGAAAATTTTGATCTGAGGTAGTATAATATTTTATTATTTTATTACAGTGTGTTTTAGTATGCACCGCTGTAAGCTATTTGTTTGCTGGTATCGTTCATCAATGGACGATTGTGGTTCATTAACTAATTAAATAGGCAAGTCAATAGATTTTGTCATTGTTCATGTTACATGCAATATATTTTGCATGCAGGAAGAAACTTTTAAGCTTTTATCCACGAAAGCCACCAGATCACAAAATTGGAGGGATTCTGATTAACCTTTCTGAATGCCTGAGACTGAATCAAAGCAGAACAATGGCAACCCCACCATGAAAAATAGGCTCATGCATGCATCATATATCTCATCAGGCCACCGTCTTGCCAACTTTGCATTGCCTAATACATCAAGGTTAGAATTGCCTATCGTATCTCGAATTGTTTTTCTGACTGATAGGGTACTGAATTTTGTATTGCTAATAAGTAACAATTGAACTTAATATAAGTCCATACACTATATATATAAGTGTTTGGTTTTTGAGAGTAGACGGATATGTTAAACATGTATTGTTTGCTATTTTGCAGCATATAATCAGATTATTTGCCCAGTAACCCAAACCTATGTAAACGTATGAAAACAAGTCCATGGTAGTCAAACCCAATACACCTCGGGTACCCCAACTGACTGCAGCCGAATTCCAGGGTGCCATGTTATAAAGGTCAATCTTACATACAAGCGACAAAACTAAGTGTGCACCCAACAATAGTCTACATTTAGGAAAGATAGTTATTTTATGGAACATGAACATGATAAAGTTTATTATTAATGCCATGTCACCGAATCGCCGAATTGGCCGAGTTTCCAGCATACTCGGCAAAGCCTAGAAACAACTTGGCATTGTCTTTGCCGAACTCTGTTCTCAGCAAACAGTCACTTGGTTGGGTGGACGTGGGCAATCATTAACTTTTCCAAGGTCTTATTATCAGGCACTTGACAAACATTTAAATAACCATTGCCATGTTTCAAAAAAGGAGAACTCGGCAAACTACCACGTTAGGAATAACATGCATATTAATTTTTTGGTACGACATATATGCGGTGCAGATACTGGATATGAGGTATGTGCATCGGTTTGTTCAGTTAGATGAATAAGATATCAGGTAAATATTGTATCAGTATTTCGCTACATAAGGATTCATATTTTATTTTGGTTTCATTATATACCAAATTATTTCAGTAAGGTTTTTGTATATACCTTATTAACCAAACTGCATGTGAATTCAAAATAGGGACCAGAAAACTATACTTTTGTCTATATGTTAATATATTAGCATTTTACTTTTAGGAAATGACTAATATAAGGAAAGCGGACATGTTTAGATCAATACATTATGATGTGATGGAAGCAAAGCGGATGCACCGAAGTGCAACCATCTCAACATGTACAGAAGCTCTACCGAATGACCATTTTGTCTATGCATGATTTTTATTTTATCAGGTATAGACAAGGCTTTTGTCTTTTAATGAGAAATTTTTTGAACAAGATATACAGTATGAACAAATGGTCGCTGATGCGTGCATCTATTCCTTTTCTCTATAAAATGATCTAAAGATGGAACTGTTCCAATAGAAATTTGGGAATTCCCAATTTCATTAATCCCAGTAAATGAAATGTAGTCTCCAAACTCAACCCATTGCAGATTACTAAACTAGCCCGTGCGAATGCACGGGTTGTAGACTAGTTGCTATTAATCATGCTAATCAAGATAAAATGAATGACGATGATAATAAGGAGATAGAGCGTCTAACTAAAGAACTAAACACTCTTAAGTTAGCTCATGAAACTACCTTATAGGATCATCAAGAGCTTTTAAGAACTCATGAAAAGCTATGCTTTGAAAATCTCAATCTAGAGCAAGAGCATGGGTTCTTAAAAGCAATCAATGATGATCTTCGTAAGAAAAATTCTTCTTACATTGCCAATCATTTACTCTTGTCTACTTACATGCCACAAGTAAAATCTAGTAACAAGACCAAGAAAGATTCTTCTTCTACTAGTAACAATAATCATGTTAAATCCAATATTGTTGCTTCCAGTAGTTCTCTTGATTCCACTAATGATTCTCTTAGCCAAGTTACACTTGAGAAAGAAAATAGCTTATTGAAGGGAATTATAAAGAAAGGTGTTTACAAGAGCCTTGCCAGAAGTAAGCAATTTGAGGAAATTGCACACAAGCAAGGAAGGCACCGGAAGAATCAAGGCGTTGGTTTTGAATGCAAGTTCAATGCCAATGGAGTTGAGTGGGAAGAAGATCAATACCCCAAGAGAAGTTTGTTCCTCAACAAGAGAAGTATGATACCACTTCTTTCAAGGGAACACAAGCTCAAGATGATCTTCCACCACAAGACCACAAGCTAAAAGGCAAGGACAAGCTTCAAGAGGAGATTGATGCATTTGAAGAAGCTCCTAAGGCCTTGGTCAAGTGGGTTCCCAAGACTACATCAAGTTATACTTCATCAAGTACGACTATAACTCCAAGAATTCCCATCAAGATAATGTGGATCCCGAAGAAGAACTAGAGAGTTCTTGAGGGTGACATCGCCAACATATTTCACTCATATTCATTTTGGCAAGACAAGTGCAAACAACTTCCACATCCTGCACTAGTTCAAGAAGTCACAAACCCTCTTATTGGTAAGACAAGGGACAAGGTAACCTAATGCTTTCATGGACAACATCATGTGTGAATTTCACTCTATGTCTATGGATATCCTTGTGTGTTCCTTGTGGGACTAACCCATGTAGGTATTGAAAGTGCAGCTCACTCCAATGGATTGCTCCAAATGATCTACATTAACATTGAGCATCTACATATCCAACACCTACAAGAAGTCATCATCGAGAAAACCCAAGGTTAGTTCATCCCTCTTAGGGGGGATATCACATCTAGGGGGAGCATTGCTCTAAGAATTGAGCTAAAGGAACTCTAATGGTGTGAACACAACAATGCTTTATGTAGAAGTGGTAGCCCCACTTGTGCTTAAATGATGAGTATGACCTACGATCAAATGTTCTCATTTGACTCCTCAGTCAATATACTCATATATGGATGACCTAGTCATCGCCAATTGCTTGATAGATGCTAGAGTGTTTGTGCATGCTTTGCCACATATTTCATTTGCTATCTTAATGTGTGAGCATGTTGGTTGCATATTTTTCTCATTCGAGGACATCCATTTGTTGCGTTGGTTGTTTGGTTTTTCTTTTTCCCAAATGGATGGACAAGAATGCCTAAGTACTCCCTCTAGCTATCTATGCTTTTCTCGTCTCAAACTCTATTCATGCTAAATCACAAAGTTTGATCAAGTCGAATTCGGACCCTCCGAGTGAGGAGCACTCAGAGCCACCGATCCGTCAAGGGCTTAACTTCCAAAACCTCACAATGACATCTCGGTTTGACCGATGCAATCCCTTCGGTCTGTAACATCCCAAAATTCTAAATTTTGAAATGTTATATTAAGTAAAGTATTATGATTGTTTGTTTGATTGTTGTGTGACTGATTGTGTGAAACTGAGTGGAAATTGAAACTTTTTGGAAGTTGAATGAGAGGGAATAAAAGGACTTTCCCAAAACTTTCATCTTGCATTTTGATCTCCCTGGGTTCAAATTCATTACAAAACCCTAGAGTGAAGATAATATGACTTCTTCCATTTAAAGAAATGAAAAGGGTTTCAAAAATGATTTAAATTTCCATTTGAAATATTTTAAATTTAGAAACTTTAAGCAACTCAATGAGTTCATGAGGGAAGATAAAATGACTTCTTCATATTTGAAGAAAGAGAGTTGGAAGTTTCAAAGAAATAGATTGGAAGTCACTTTGAAGTTATTTGAAACTCATTTTCCATTTGAAGTTGTTTGAAATTCCAAATTCAAATCCAATTGGGAGTTATTTGAGTTTATATCCAAAATATTTTCTCCTAAAACTAAATAAATGGAAATAAGGGTAAAATGATTCCCTACAATAGAAAAATAGGAGAAAATAAATGCGTAATCATTTTGCTATTTAAAAAATGATTTTTATTGATTTTAAATGCAACATTAGCACTGTTTAAATTTAATGAATTTTTATAGAATTTAGTTGAACTTGAAAAATAGTTCATCTTATTCGGGGTATTTTTCTGAACATTGTGGTATATAATATGCCTATGTAATAATTTTGTTTTTTTCCTCTGTTGTAGTTTATTTTTCCTGTTTAAAAAAAGAAGAACACCACCTGGACCGAAACACTATTCGGCCCAGGAGCGCACGAGCCGGCCCAGACGCGCTTTTGGCCCGTGGCCTGCCCCAGCGCATGGAGCGCTTCGAGCCGGGCGACCGCCCGCGCCTTCCCCTCACGCGCCCCTTCCGCGCTCACCGACAGGTGGGACCCGCCCCACCTCATCGTCTCTATCCTCGCGCCTCTTCCGCTCGAGATAGAGCACGAGCCCGCCGCCGCAACCACTGCACCTCGCCTTCAGGGATAAGGCTTATCCCGCCACCCTGAGCACCCCTCTCCGTGCCTATAAAAGCCTCGGAGCCCCCTCTCTCCATCCTGCCCACTTGCTCGTCCTCTTGCCGCTCCTACTGCCCGCAGTTGCCGCTTGGATCTCGTCGGAGCCGAGCCGCCTCACCGTCGTTTCCGTTGCCGGTGCTGCATCCCCGCCCCCATTCTCTTCGTCACTCGAAAGCCCACATCCGCGCACTCCGTTTTGACATGGTGGTTTTGCCTCTAGGTCACCGGAGCCGCCGCCTGGAAGACCTGCGCTCTCGCCGGAGCACGGAGCCGCCGCCCTCGCCTCGCCCTTCTAGGCCACCCCACCGCCCGCCGACTACACCACCGGACCGCCAGCGCCGCGCCACACCTCCCCGACCCGTTCGCAGCCGCCGAGGACCGCCAGAGACACCGCCTCGACGGAGCCCGAGTTCGCCGGAGCACCGGATCTCCGCCGCCTCCCTCCGCCCCGTCCGGTGCACGCCGACGCCCGCCGTCACCGCCATCCGGTCGCCCGCTGTGACGCCCCGAGACCGTTGCGCCATGTGTCGTCCAGCTATTCACTGTTGTTGCCTTTGTCATTTATGTTGCATTTGCATCATGATCATCATTGTAGTGTGCATTTTTTTTTCATGTGTATATTTGTGGTGGGCTTGTTAGAATTGTGAACTCCTTCTCCTCATCTTCTTTGCTGTTCCATCTTGCCCTTCCATCTAAACCATCATCAAGTGCAACACCCCATGACTAGCTTCTTCCTTTCAATTCTCACACATTTATTGCAAGTGGCATTTTTCTGTCCCAGTAAAATGTTCACTTATTTTCTGTAAATCTTACACCATGCCTACACCCTCTCTGCCAAATTTCAGTTCCTTTGGAGTTGTTTTGGTAGGGTTCAAAATGGCTCAAGTTTGAATTAATTTCAAACTTGAATTATTTTTCTACCTCTAAAAATGCCCAAGGCAATTTATTCAAATTCTGCACAAATTCTGGACCCCAGGGATATACTCATATCTCTCTCAACCTTCTTCATTGTACCTGTGCTTTTCTGTCTTGTTTTCTGTTTGAAGAAAAGAGAAGAAGGAAAGCAGCAGTAGCAACGTTGTAGCCCAGCACCAGCAACCCATCTCCATAGCCCACCTACAGCAAGCCACCTCACTTACCCCTTCGAATCCAGCCCACCAGCACCGCTCCTCTGTTCATCGTCTTCTCCCTGTACGGCAGAACATCCAGAGCCTCCACGTCGGCAGCCGGCTTGATTTGACGGCCGGAACAGCCTCCCTACCTCCTATAAATCATGCCCCGGTGCCCTAGGGTCTCTCCTGTTTCCATTCCTCCCTCCTCCTCGTCTAGCCGCCGCAAGGTAAGCCACTCCACGCCATAGCCGTCGCCAACGCCATGCTCGAGCTCTACTCCGGCACAATCAAGCTCGACGCCGTCGTCTTCTTCCTCGGGGAGCGCCGCCCGCATCTCCTTCTTCTTCTCGACCTCGCAAGCGCCCATTCGAGCCATGGATCGACCTCCTCCTTGACGTCTTCTTCCCCTGCTTCCTCTGCTTCATGGACCCGAAGCCCTGCCAAGTCTCCGCCGCCGTTCAGCGCGCTTCCCCGCCGTCTCCACTGCGTTCCAGTTGAACCACGACGTCGCCAAAACCCGTGGTGAGCTCATGCTCCTCCCGGTCTTTGTCCCCTTGTTGATTCCGTCCATGAAGCCGGCGTTCTGTGCATATCCGAGGCCTTGATCGCCGGAAATCTTCGCAGCCTCTGATGTACCCCTGCTTGCATGCTCGAGCTCGCCCAAGTACACGTGCCCGTAGCCCCCGCATGCATCTGCACCCGCGCGCGCACCCTGCCTGCTTGCCGCTCGCTCGCCGCGCCTTGCTCGCTTCTGCCGCACTTGCTCGCCGACGCCCGAGATGAGCACGGCCTCGTGCTTGAGCCAATCTCCCGCAGCTGCTCCGCACGCACGCATCCATACCCCATTCCCGCAGCCTCCCTAGAAGGATTCCGCACCCCCGCCGGTCCTCTGAAACCACAGCAGCTGTTGCTGTTGGCTCCCGTCGTCGGCGAGTCCCCGTGCGGACACTTCAATTTGGGTCCTGGTCGCGTTGACCATATGCTTCATCTTCCCGTTGATCTCCTTTTGCATCACCAGCACATAGCTAGCCTAGTGGTTGGCGCAACCACTATCCATCCGAGTGGTCTGTGGATCGAGTCCTAGGCGCCGCATAGTTTTGCTCTGTTTTCCCCTTATTACTATGCACACACACACTCAGCGCTCACCCGGCCCAAGTCCTCCTGGGCCGCTGCAATCCGGCCCGTGCATATTTTTTTCCAGTCCGTGTATTTTAGCATTTTCCAGTGCATGCATATTTGCAGGAAATGCCACTGTTTTGTATTGTTAATAACTAAATATGCATGCATCCAAATTAGACAAACTATATATGTAAAATGCTTAGAATTTTATCTAGTTTCACAATATGCAACTTTCATCCATGTTTGAAATGTTAAACTTGCTATTTGCATTAATTTATGTAAATGCCATGTTAAAATGATTTATTTCATAACTAAATAACCGTAGCTTCAAATTTAATAAACTTTATATGTAAATGGGGTAGAAAAATTCATATATTAACATGGTGCACTTTACTTTGCATGTTTAACAACCCTAAAATGGTGTTTAGGGCAGAACAGCACCAAACCTAATATATGCATATGGGGATATACCGGAATTGGTGTTCGTTGCTTCCGGCCTCATTTAAACTTGACTAGATAGGTAGTTTTATTTTGCGTCACCCTCTTGCCTTGTTTAACAACATTTAATATTGTTGGGTACATAAATGAGATCGAACTAAATAACTTGAATGTGGTGTTTCGTCAATATGCAACGGAATTGCATGTTGAGCTCCACTTAATTTGTAGGATTGTTTGTGCATTTTGCCATGCCATGCCTCATTAAACCGGACATGCATCATACTTGATTGTGCATCATGCCATGTTCATGTGTTGGTTGTTTACTATGTTGTGTGCTTCTTTCCGGTGTTTGCTTCTTCGGGTTGGTTCCGGTAACGTCGCGTTTGTGAGGACCCTTCGACTACGTCCGTTTGTCTTCTACATGGACTCATTCTTCTTCCTTGCGGGATTTCAGGCAAGATGACCATACCCTCGAAATCACTTCTATCTTTTCTTGCTAGTTTCTCGCTCTTTTGCTATGTCTATGGTGCGATACCTACCACTTGCTTATCATGCCTCCCATATTGTTAAACCAAGTCTCTAACCCACCTTGTCCTAGCAAACCGTTGTTTGGCTATGTTACCGCTTTGCTCAGCCCCTCTTATAGCGTTGTTAGTTGCAGGTGAAGATTGAAGTTTGTTCCTTGTTGGAACATGGAGATGTTGTTCCTTGTTGGAATATGTTTACTTGTTGGGATATCATAATATCTCTTATTTAATTAATGCATCTATATACTTGGTAAAGGGTGGAAGGCTCGGCCTTATGCCTGGTGTTTTGTTCCACTCTTGCCGCCCTAGTTTCCGTCATATTGGTGTTATGTTCCCGGATTTGCGTTCCTCACGCGGTTGGGTTATAATGGGAACCCCTTGACAGTTCGCTTTGAATAAAACTCCTCCAGCAATGCCCAACATTGGTTTTACTATTTGCCACCTAGCCTCTTTTTCCCTTGGGAGTCGCGCTCCTGAGGGTCATCATTATTTTAACCCCCCTGGGCCAGTGCTCCTCTGAGTGTTGGTCCAAACTAGAGCCCCTTGCAGCGCCACCTCGGGGAAACTCGAGGGCTGGTTTTAGTTGTACGGACTGCTCATCTGAGTGTGCCCTGAGAACGAGATATGTGCAGCTCCTATCGGGATTTGTCGGCACATTCGGGCGGTGTTGCTGGACTTTTTTTACCATTGTCGAGGATGTCTTGTAACCGGGATTTCGAGTCTGATCGGGTCTTCCCGCTAGAAGGAATATCCTTCGTCGACCGTGAGAGCTTGTGATGGGCTAAGTTGGGACACCCCTGTAGGGTTTTGAACTTTCGAAAGCCGTGCCCACGGTTATGGGCAGATGGGAATTTGATAATGTCCGGTTGTAGAAAACCTGAAGTTGATCTTAATTAAAATGCACCAACCGTGTGTGTAACCATGATGGTCTCTTTCCGGCGGAGTCCGGGAAGTGAACACGGTGTTGGAGTTATGCTTGACGTAGGTTGTTCTAGGGTCACTTCTTGATCATAGTTGTTCGACCGTGCTTTTGCCTTCTCTTCTCGCTCTCATTTGCGTATGTTAGCCACCAAATATGCTAGTCGCTTGCTGTAGCTCCACCTCATACCTTTACCTTACCCATAAGCTTAAATAGTCTTGATCACGAGGGTGCGAGATTGCTGAGTCCCCGTGACTCATAGATTCTTCCAAAACCAATTTGCAGGTGCCGATGAGTCTGTGCAGGTGACGCAACCAAGCTCAGGAGGAGCTCGATGAAGATCTTGTCCTTTGTGTTGTTTCGTTCTAGTTGATCAATAGTGGAGCCCAGTTGGGGTCGATCAGGGATCTGTGTAGCATTTGGGGTAGTCCTCTTTTATTTTGGTTCCGTAGTCGGACCTTGATTGTATTTGGATGATGTAATGCTTTATTCATGTAATTGTGTGAAGTGGCGATTGTAAGCCAACTATGTATCTCTTTCCCTTGTGTATTACATGAGTTGTGTGAAGATTACCTCACTTGCGACATTGCTTTCAATGCGGTTATGCCTCTAAGTCGTGCTTCGACACGTGGGAGATATAGCCGCATCGAGGGCGGTACAAGTTGGTATCAGAGCCTTCCCTGACCTTAGGAGCCCCCTGCTTGATCGAATAGCTGGCGTTGTTGAGTCTAGAAAAATGTTTTGAGTCATTTAGGATTATATATATCAGAGAGTTTAGGAATTCTTTTTACTCCCCAGTCCCTTCATCGCTCTGGTAAGGCATCCTGACATAGAGTTTTGACTCTTCTCTTCTCAAATTTCACTAAAAAAAATTTAGGATCACGCGGGTATCTTGGAATCGTTCTGATCGATTTGTGACAAGAACATTGTTCTTGGTGCCTCTTGTCATTTAGGGGTTGTGGCAGTGTCCCGGGGAGTTGAGCTCCGAGGTGTTGTCATCACAATTTTATTGTTGCAGTTCTGGAATACCTGAGATTAGTTTCGCCGACATCGAAAATCTCTTTTAGGCAGTTCGTTGGTGAGATAACCTCGACGCCACCCAGTACTGGGGCGGGAGTTTGGGAGTATTGCCATAACTCGTATAACGGATGCTTTTCGAAGGTTGAGGTAGACGATTTCTGAAGGTTTCTTGGTTATGTGTTGAAGGATTGATACAGCTGGATGTAGGATTTGTTAGTTTGGGTGAGATATTATGCTTCCCCTGTATCCCCAACACCTAATTGCATAACCGGAAAGTTTCAGGAGTTTATAAGTGGGAATTCAAGTAGCTCTTAGGATATCTTTCCGACAGATGTATGATATGAAATTGGGGTTCAACGTCTAGTGGTCCGCCTATTCACGGTTGGTTTTACAGTGGTCTTGTTGTGTCTTAAAAAGTCCTTGGCTATGCCGACTTGGGGACGCTTCGTATGTCATGTGCACTGCCTTGTACATGATGGTGCTGTACGATCGAGCCCGTGTAGGCCCCACCACGAAAACTTCGGACGAAATCTCTATCATATGTTTGTTCCGGCTTATTCTGCAAGCCAATCCTTTGTTTTGTTTTGAGTTGTGGTATTCGAGTTGCTTCAATGTCAAGTGTTGATTCCATACCTTTCCTAAGTGGTGTTCTCATACTCCTATGTGAATACGAATCCTTCATGATAATCGAGGTTGTCATGTCAATCCTTGTCAACCGGTGTGTTTTCTCTTCAAGCAGATCCGTTCATTTTCAATATCCGCAAGATTCAATCTCAGCTTTCTCAACGGTGTTCGTTTCATCCATCCCAAGTTGCCTTTGTTTTTTTTCCCGCCCTCCCTCCCTTGTTTTCTTTAGGGACTCAGATTTCTTATTCAAGTATCCTTTATTGATGGGAAGCCTCTCCATTCCTTTTCCGTCAATTTTCTTATCCGGTGATGCTCATGAAGATACTAACGGAGCCTGAACTTCGTCATTCTTCATTCTTTTCTTCTCCGGTGGATTCAAATCAAGCTTTGGTGTTGATCATATCCTTTTTCCTCGTTTCAAATACCTTCTCATGCCGGTGCACCTCATATTCATTCACTTCTCGCTATTTAATTGTTCCGGAGTGCTCAAGATATCTCGAAGATTCGTGTTTTCCACTCTGCATTCATTCAAGATCTTTCGAGGTTGTTATCTCATTCAAGTCATTTAATTCAACCGGTGCAACCTCTCTTTCAAATCATTCAACGGTGTTTCTTTTGAGTGGGCTCTAACCCACAGGTCTTTTCCCAGGATCTTACCTGACTCTTCTAATTTTTCCGGAGTTATTCTCAAATTCTTTTCTAAAGTTTGACGTAAGAATGAATTATCATCAGTCAAATGTCTTTCTCCAAGATCGGTTAAATTCTTTTCATCGTTGGCTCAACCTTCTATTCTTTATCCCGGAGTGTCTCAACATTTCTTGGTGGTGTTTCTCATCGTCATTCTCTGCATTTGAAGACCGAAGAAGAATTTTTCCTCCATATCTTGCTCCATTCTCTTCAAGATTCATGGCTCTAGCTTCGTGCCATCCTCTCATAATTATTTTCGATTGTGGCAATTCTTTTCATCCATCCGGAGCAATTCAAGAGTCTTCTCAGTTTGTTTTTCCGGAGTACATCATTTCAGGTTTATTCATTCTCAGAATTCAGTTATCATTCTCCAAATCTTACCGGTGCTTCATTTAAGTGATCTCTAATCAGTTCGTGATCCCTTCGTTCTCATGTATCTAGATTCTCTCGAGCATCTTCGTTCATTTGCAAATTCTTCCTGGTGACTCGTTATCTTTTATTCGTTCTTTTTCAATCCTTACGGTGGTTCTTCCAAGATTCTTCTTCCTTCATTTATCATATCAATGTATTCGTTGTTTTCTATCCTACCGGTGACTTGTTGAAGACTTTCTCAAGTTGGTGTTATATCTATCATAATCCTTTCTACAAGAATAAGTAGTATGCCAAATCCGTTGCTTGTCATCAATTAAATTGGTGAAGGATAAGCATAATGTAATTCTTATTCTTGTTTCATCGACTAAATTCAATTCCTTTTTCCGGAGTGGTTCATCATATCATATTCTCAGTTTGAGATGCTTTATCTTTTCTTTCCCGGAGTTCCAAGCTCTTTCAATTATATCACCACGAGGATCCATTTAAATCATTACAAGGTTTCACCTTATGTTTCCAACTTCTCTTTATTTTCGTTATTCTTTTTGTTTACCGGAGTTTCTTCATGAAGGTTCTACATGATGGTTCATCAAGGATTTTATCCCTTCTCGAAGTTTTGTTCGAGATTCTTTTCTAAGGAGCTCAAGTATTCTTCATCTTGCAATCCGGAGTGCAATTCTTCCTTCCGTATCAATAGAGGTGGTTTTATGAGATTCTTGATAATTTGAGTTCATGTTTCATGATTCACATGTTGTCAAGGATGAGATATTTTAAATCCATCAATCTTGTCATTCGAGTTATCTTGGGTTATATTCCACCTAAAGCCTTCCCTAAGGTTTGTTGCTGTCTATGCTGCTTATAAAGGACCCAAGTTCTTCTTTATCCTCCCGGTGAAATAAGTTCCTCGTCTCCTTGTTCATACCAATCCAATTCTTTTCCCGTGAGTGGCAGGTTGTCACCTCATAATTTGAGATGTACTCCATAAGACCATATCAAGCTTATTCTTTTCATTGTTGGTTTTCCAACAACTCCGTTCTAGCTTTGGTTGTAAGCGTGCTCCCTCGAGATCTTGTTTCCCTTCGTTCATCCCATTCCATTCTTACTTTTGCTCCGGAGGCATTATGACGTTGCTCTTTTCAGCCCATCATTTTGTTTTGTCAAGATGATGCTTCTTTCTTTTGCTTATCCATTTAACCGGAGTGTTCTGTCCTTTTTGCTCAAGTTCTTTTCGCCTTATCAAGCCTTGCATCCCTTCTCAACCGGAGTGCTGCCCAAAGTTGTTCTTCCTTGTTCCTCTTTGCTAACGGAGTGCTTTCAACTTCATTTATCTCTGTTGTATTCTTTTCTCGGAATGGCTTAACCTCTTCAAGGTTCGTGGTTTCACTCGTTTGTCAAAGAAGCAACTTAGTTTTTACCTCTTCTCTTTCTTTTCCGTTGTCCCTCCGGTGCCATTCTAGATCTCGGGACGTGATCCTCTCGTAGTGGTGGAGTGTTGTGACGCCCCAAGACTGTTGCGCCAGGTGTCGTCCAGCTATTCGCTGTTGTTGCCTTTGTCATTTATGTTGCATTTGCATTATGATCATCATTGTAGTGTGCATATTTTTTTTCATGTGTATATTTGTGGTGGGCTTGTTACAATTGTGAACTCCTTCTCCTCATCTTCTTTGCTGTTCCATCTTGCCCTTCCATCTAAACCATCATCAAGTGCAACACCCCATGACTAGCTTCTTCCTTTCAATTCTCACACATTTATTGCAAGTGGCATTTTTCTGTCCCAGTAAAATGTTCACTTATTTTCTGTAAATCTTACACCATGCCTACACCCTCTCTGCCAAATTTCAGTTCCTTTGGAGTTGTTTTGGTAGGGTTCAAAATGGCTCAAGTTTGAATTAATTTCAAACTTGAATTATTTTTCTACCTCTAAAAATGCCCAAGGCAATTTATTCAAATTCTGCACAAATTCTGGACCCCAGGGATATACTCATATCTCTCTCAACCTTCTTCATTGTACCTGTGCTTTTCTGTCTTGTTTTCTGTTTGAAGAAAAGAGAAGAAGGAAAGCAGCAGTAGCAACGTTGTAGCCCAGCACCAGCAACCCATCTCCATAGCCCACCTACAGCAAGCCACCTCACTTACCCCTTCGAATCCAGCCCACCAGCACCGCTCCTCTGTTCATCGTCTTCTCCCTGTACGGCAGAACATCCAGAGCCTCCACGTCGGCAGCCGGCTTGATTTGACGGCCGGAACAGCCTCCCTACCTCCTATAAATCATGCCCCGGTGCCCTAGGGTCTCTCCTGTTTCCATTCCTCCCTCCTCCTCGTCTAGCCGCCGCAAGGTAAGCCACTCCACGCCATAGCCGTCGCCAACGCCATGCTCGAGCTCTACTCCGGCACAATCAAGCTCGACGCCGTCGTCTTCTTCCTCGGGGAGCGCCGCCCGCGTCTCCTTCTTCTTCTCGACCTCGCAAGCGCCCATTCGAGCCATGGATCGACCTCCTCCTTGACGTCTTCTTCCCCTGCTTCCTCTGCTTCATGGACCCGAAGCCCTGCCAAGTCTCCGCCGCCGTTCAGCGCGCTTCCCCGCCGTCTCCACTGCGTTCCAGTTGAACCACGACGTCGCCAAAACCCGTGGTGAGCTCATGCTCCTCCCGGTCTTTGTCCCCTTGTTGATTCCGTCCACGAAGCCGGCGTTCTGTGCATATCCGAGGCCTTGATCGCCGGAAATCTTCGCAGCCTCTGATGTACCCCTGCTTGCACGCTCGAGCTCGCCCAAGTACACGTGCCCGTAGCCCCCGCATGCATCTGCACCCGCGCGCGCACCCTGCCTGCTTGCCGCTCGCTCGCCGCGCCTTGCTCGCCTCTGCCGCACTTGCTCGCCGACGCCCGAGATGAGCACGGCCTCGTGCTTGAGCCAATCTCCCGCAGCTGCTCCGCACGCACGCATCCATACCCCATTCCCGCAGCCTCCCTAGAAGGATTCCGCACCCCCGCCGGTCCTCTGAAACCACAGCAGCTGTTGCTGTTGGCTCCCGTCGCCGGCGAGTCCCCGTGCGGACACTTCAATTTGGGTCCTGGTCGCGTTGACCATATGCTTCATCTTCCCGTTGATCTCCTTTTGCATCACCAGCACATAGCTAGCCTAGTGGTTGGCGCAACCACTATCCATCCGAGTGGTCTGTGGATCGAGTCCTAGGCGCCGCATAGTTTTGCTCTGTTTTCCCCTTATTACTATGCACACACACACTCAGCGCTCACCCGGCCCAAGTCCTCCTGGGCCGCTGCAATCCGGCCCGTGCATATTTTTTTCCAGTCCGTGTATTTTAGCATTTTCCAGTGCATGCATATTTGCAGGAAATGCCACTGTTTTGTATTGTTAATAACTAAATATGCATGCATCCAAATTAGACAAACTATATATGTAAAATGCTTAGAATTTTATCTAGTTTCACAATATGCAACTTTCATCCATGTTTGAAATGTTAAACTTGCTATTTGCATTAATTTATGTAAATGCCATGTTAAAATGATTTATTTCATAACTAAATAACCGTAGCTTCAAATTTAATAAACTTTATATGTAAATGGGGTAGAAAAATTCATATATTAACATGGTGCACTTTACTTTGCATGTTTAACAACCCTAAAATGGTGTTTAGGGCAGAACAGCACCAAACCTAATATATGCATATGGGGATATACCGGAATTGGTGTTCGTTGCTTCCGGCCTCATTTAAACTTGACTAGATAGGTAGTTTTATTTTGCGTCACCCTCTTGCCTTGTTTAACAACATTTAATATTGTTGGGTACATAAATGAGATCGAACTAAATAACTTGAATGTGGTGTTTCGTCAATATGCAACGGAATTGCATGTTGAGCTCCACTTAATTTGTAGGATTGTTTGTGCATTTTGCCATGCCATGCCTCATTAAACCGGACATGCATCATACTTGATTGTGCATCATGCCATGTTCATGTGTTGGTTGTTTACTATGTTGTGTGCTTCTTTCCGGTGTTTGCTTCTTCGGGTTGGTTCCGGTAACGTCGCGTTTGTGAGGACCCTTCGACTACGTCCGTTTGTCTTCTACATGGACTCATTCTTCTTCCTTGCGGGATTTCAGGCAAGATGACCATACCCTCGAAATCACTTCTATCTTTTCTTGCTAGTTTCTCGCTCTTTTGCTATGTCTATGGTGCGATACCTACCACTTGCTTATCATGCCTCCCATATTGTTAAACCAAGTCTCTAACCCACCTTGTCCTAGCAAACCGTTGTTTGGCTATGTTACCGCTTTGCTCAGCCCCTCTTATAGCGTTGTTAGTTGCAGGTGAAGATTGAAGTTTGTTCCTTGTTGGAACATGGAGATGTTGTTCCTTGTTGGAATATGTTTACTTGTTGGGATATCATAATATCTCTTATTTAATTAATGCATCTATATACTTGGTAAAGGGTGGAAGGCTCGGCCTTATGCCTGGTGTTTTGTTCCACTCTTGCCGCCCTAGTTTCCGTCATATTGGTGTTATGTTCCCGGATTTGCGTTCCTCACGCGGTTGGGTTATAATGGGAACCCCTTGACAGTTCGCTTTGAATAAAACTCCTCCAGCAATGCCCAACATTGGTTTTACATGGGTTGTGTGAAGATTACCTCACTTGCGACATTGCTTTCAATGCGGTTATGTCTCTAAGTCGTGCTTCGACATGTGGGAGATATAGCCGCATCGAGGGTGGTACACCCGCGCCACGCCGCACCACTCCATCCACTTCGCCGCCGCCGGAGGCCGCCGCCCCGTCACCGCCCGACGCTAGCGCCGCCGTCTTCCGTTCGTCATCGTCGCTCGCTGTGAGCCGCCTGCTTTCCCCCCTTGTTCTGTTAGTTTTTTTCAAATAAATCGGTTAATCTCGGTTTTATTAAAGCCGTGCGGTTTTAGTGAAGACCGGTCTTGGTTTTTTTATTTAGCCACGGTAGTGTTTTATTTATTTAGTGACCGTTCGCCGTTTAGCCAAAGCCGCGAACACTACCAGCCAGCCAGGATCCGCCATGTGGCCAGGGGCCTATTTGCAGTTATTTCTTTTTCTGTTTAGTCCATGGGTTTTACATATTAGTCCCTGAACTTCGGATAGCCGTATCTTTTTAACCGTAACTCCAAATTCGATGAAACCAGCGGCAAATTCTTCATCATGATTAGATCTATCCAGTAGCATCATGTTTGTAAACTTTTTCCAAATTCAAATTTGAATTCGAACTTCAAATGGCGATATCTCCCAAACCGTAGCTCCGATTGATGTGATTCTTTTTGCACCGTGTCACCATTGCCAAACCCTATCACTTGGACCTATCTCACGATATTTTTCACACATTAGGATCTGTCCATAGTAGTTTTACTCGTATGCCTAGTATGCACTGTAGTCCACATCACATCTTTGCGCCCTATGTCACATGTTGTTTTGCACTTAGGATATTTCCATGCTAGTTAAGTGTGTTGAATGTTCATTTGGTTTTTCCAGGACTTTTTGCTTTGCAATGTCTTCTTGGTTCTCTGAAACGATTGCTTATGTGAGTGCATTGTTTGACTTTATAGATTTTCATCGGAGAGTGACGAATAGTTCTATTAAGTAAATTTCTGAGAGCGAGATAATCTTCATCAACTATTACCAGGCAAGTTCACACTTGACCATTCTTCCAATTACCTATGTTTTATATTATGCACTTAGTCCTTTTGTGGTAGGATTGCATGGTAGGATTTTATTGTTGCCAGATGGCTATGCCGTTACCTAGTAGTTCATTTGAGGTAGGTCTGATCTATACATCCTTGTCACCAACGTGTAAGTTTATTTTTGCCTCGCCAAATGTAGACTTGGTTTGAGAAGCGAACATGGTGAGATATGAGTGACAAAGTAGTAATTAGGACCAAGACTTGTAAATGAACTACCTGGGCGGTATTTGGTTTGAATGGTGGCGAAGTACAGTGGGAGCATGCATGGTTAAACCATGGTGGTGCACCACTAGTGGTCGGCCGCCCAGGCTCAAAGAGATCAATCGTATTCTCATGTCTATAAGATTACGTGTGCAGCCACAAGCCAATATGGGCTCTGTCTTAGTTGAGTAGTTAATGTGACCCCTTCCGAGATGGGCTAGTAGATGTAGAATGATGTAGGTGTACCGGCCTATCCGTGGGTTAAGGGGAAACATTTTCGAAAGACTATGTCTCGGTCATCCTGTTCTCAAACGCCAGACAGTGCGAGAACTTCAAGGGAGGCGATCGAGTCTTGTGGGGAAAAGTGCGCAAACCTCTGCAGAGTGTTAAAACCTAATCGATTAGCCGTGTCCCCGGTTACGGACAACTTGAGCGTCTAGAAGTGGAAATGCTGAGAGAATTCATCACTCTTAATTAAACAGTTGGGTTGTAAATGAAACTTTGGGAATGGATTGAGTTAGGTTTACCAACTCATCCTATGCTATACAGTAGTGGTAGAATAATATCTTTTATTCTAGGGAAAAACTAGCTTTATGCATGTAACGCCCTCGATGCGGCTATATCTCCCACGTGTCGTGGCACGACTTAGAGGCATAACCGCATTGAAAGCAATGACGCAAGTTAGGCAATCATCACAACATCCCATGTACTATAGGTAATAAAGGGGAGATACATAGTTGGCTTACACTCGCCACGTCAATCAAGTACATAAATAACATTACATCATCCAAACACTCATGGCCCGACTACGGCACCAAAATAAAAGATAACCCAACATGCGACACGGTCCCGATCACCCCCAACTGGGCACCACTACTGATCATCAGGAAAGGAAACATAGTATCGTTGAGAGTCCTCGTCGAACTCCCACTTGAGCTCAAGCGCGTCACCTGGAGCGGAATCGTCAGGCCCTGCATCTGGTGTAATAGTAATCTGTGAGCCACAGGGACTCAGCAATCTCGCACCCTCGCGATCAAGACTATTTAAGCTTAATAGGTATGGCAAGGTAAATATATGTGGAGCTGCAGCAAGCGACTAGCATATGTGGTGGCTATCCTGTTCGCAAAAGAGAGCAAGAAGAGGAGGCAAAGCGCGAGCGAGAAACTAGAGGCCAACCTGTGCAAGCATTACTCCAACACCGTGTCCACTTCCCGGACTCCGCCGAGAAGTGGCCATCACGGTAACACACTCAGTTGATTCATTTTAATTAAGTTAAGGTTCAAGTTATCTACAACCGGACATTAACAAATTCCCATCTGCCCATAACCGCGGGCACGACTTTCGAAAGTTCAAATCCCTGCAAGGGAGTCCCAACTTAGCCCATGACAAGCTCTCACGGTCAACGAAGGAATAGACCTTCTCCCGAGACATTTCGATCAGACTCGGTATCCCGGTTCTACAAGACACTTCGACAAGTTAAAACAAATCCAGTAACACCGCCCGAATGTATCGACAAATCCCGATAGGAGCTGCACATATCTTGTTCTCAGGGCACACTCAGATGAGACATCCTACGAGTAAAACCAACCCTCAAGTTGCCCCGAGGTGGCCCCGAAGTCTACTCGGTCGGACCAACACTCAGAGGAGCACTGGCCCGGGGGGGGGTCTAAATAAGATGACCCTCGGGCTCTGGAAACCCAAGGGAAAAGAGGCTAGGTGGCAAATGGTAAAACCAAGGTTGGGCATTGCTGGAAAAGCTTTATTCAAGGTGAATTTTCAAGGGGTTCCCATTATAACCCAACCGCGTAAGGAACGCAAAAATCCAGGAACATAACACCGATATGACGGAAACTAGGGCGGCAAGAGTGGAACAAAACACTAGGCGAGAGGCCGAGCCTTCCACCCTTTACCAAGTATATAGATGCATTAAGATAACAAGATAATATAATGATATCCCAACAAGTAAATAATGTTCCAACAAGGAACGGTCTCCAATCTTCACCTGCAACTAGCAACGCTATAAGAGGGGCTGAGCGAAGCGGTAACATAGCCAATCAACGGTTTGCTAGGACATGGTGGGTTAGAGGTTTGACATGGCAATTTGGGAGGCATGATAAGCAAGTGGTAGGCATCATAGCATAGGCATAGCAAAAGAGCGAGCATCTAGCAAAGCAAAGATAGTAGTGATTTCGAGGGTATGATCATCTTGCCTGCAAAGTTGTCAGAGTTGACTGGATCCTCGAAAGCAAACTCAACGGGCTCCTCGTTAGCGAACTCGTCTCCCGGCTCTACCCAAACAAGACAAACAAGCAACAAGGACACAATCAACCCCGTGCAAACTCAAACAACATGATGCAAACATGGTATGCTATGCGGGATGCAATATGGGATGCATATGCAAGATTTGACAAGGAATGCATGAACCTAGCCTCAACATGGAAATCCAAATGTGCCACTGGAAATATGAGATGAAATCGCTTGAAAACTATATAAAGAACGCCGGAATCGGAGTTACGGTTTGGAAATTGCAAGCAATTCAAATATGACCACGTTCTGCGATTTACAGCCAGTAGCCATCTAAATGCAACAAGATGAACATGCTGCAGCACCCAAACATGGCATCAAAATACATGTCAGGGATCCTCTCATGAGGCTTAACAAAAGTCTAGCACTGAGCTATGGCCAATTCATCCATTAACGGGTGCGAACAAGCATGGCAAAAATGCATTTGGCAAACAGATTTCAGACTTAGTGAAATTAACACTTGTCTGGAATTTCAGATCAGGTAGCACTCTTTGGAGCATGAAACCAATATGCTACAGGACCTGAACATGTCAAAGTAAAGCATGGCATGGAGATACTCGAAGAGCTTAACAAAAGCCCCTTAGTGACCTTGAGCCAAAAGGGATCAGAAAATACAATTGCAAGCATGTGAACATGGCAAACACATAATTAGTTCTCAGACTTAGTGAAAACTGGAGCATGCTGAAACAAATATCAAGTAGGCATGTTTACGAGCTTGATGCACTCACTACAGAGCAAGTCATGATAATCTAAGCATACACCCATCAATAATACACAAAATACAAGCTAGACATGGCAAGAACAATAACATAGCATGCACGGATCAACTACAACATCCTCGGCAAAATCGCTAACAAGTAGACAATCTGCCCAGATTCACGAAATGACAAAAGTAGAGCTCGATCGACTCAAGCTAGGGTGCTCCATAATTGCAAACACAGACATAGATGGATAGAGCACTACAAGATTAACAAAACATCCTTACTGATCATCCTCAAAAGAGGCATGGATCACTAGGAAACAAGATGAACATATGGCATAATGAGATAAACAGTCCAAGGACTTAGTGGAAATGCCAAGTCCCTGAAATCAGCATTAACGAATGCACCACTTTGCAAGCTTGTGCTAGTCACCACACACATCACAAAAATACATGGGTTGCACCTCTGGATAGATGGCAAAACATATAACAAAACTCATGTAGAGCTCAGGGGCATATCATGGACACAATAAACATGGCAAAAATGACAAATATCTAATTGGAGCAGCAGATCTGACAATTATCTCAAATAGCACTCTTCTAACAGCATTTCGGGAATCAAGATGAACTCAAATGAAAATGATGCAATGAGATGAAATGATGTGCTCTCTGAGACGAACATTTTGATATGCTATATGCCCAAAATGGAGCTACGAATGAGAAGTTATGACATGATGAACATGAGCAAATAATTAGGGTTTCGGGCAGAAAAGTCAACCCAGACGGGATCCGGATCCAAATCTGGCCGGCGCGATCTACGAGGTTCGCCAGAGACCGAGTCGAGGCCGGCCGGAGAGGGCTTGGGGCGCCGGATCCGGGCGGTGAGGGGCCGGAGCGACGCGACGAGGCGGCGGGCACCGGTGGCCGGGGCGGCGCCGGCGGAGGTTGGCGGCGGCGGAGGTCGCCGGTGGCGATGGCGGGCGGCGGAGGTTGCCGGTGACGATGGCGGGCGGCGGCCGGAGCTGGAGGCTCGCCGGCGCGGGAGAAGAGGCGCGCGGGCAGGCGGCGCGAGGGAGCGGGCCGCGGGGGCAGGCTTCGGGCTCCCGGGCCGCTCGGCGGCGGGGACAGGCGATGCGGTGGCGAGGGCGGCGCGACCAACGGGGGAACGCCACGTGACGGCGGTGGCGCTAGCCGGACATGTTCGTCGGTGAAAGAAATTGTCCGGCGGCGGCGGACGAAGTGGATCTAGGGTTTCGGGAGGAAGGGGAAGGGGAAATTCGGGGGTGTCTTTAAATAGGCATAGAGGGAGCTAGGAGTGTCCAAATGAGGTGCGGTTTTCAGCCATGCGATTGTGATCGAACGCTCTTGATGATGGAGAGGGTTTTGGTGGGTTTTGGGCCAAAATGGAGGGGTGTTGGGCTGCAACACACACGAGGCCTTTTCGGTCCCTAGGTTAACCGTTGGAGCATCAAACGAAGTCCAAATGATACGAAACTTGACAGGCGGTCTAGCGGTAGTAAACCAAGGCCGCTTGGCAAGTCTCGGTCCAATCCGGAAATTTTTAATCCCCACACATGAAAGAAAAATAAAAATGACCACCGGAGGAGAACGAAGCGCCGGAATGCAAAACGGACAACGGGGAAAATGCTCGAATGCATGAGATGAACACGTATGCAAATGCAATGCACATGATGACATGATATGAGATGCATGACAACGATAACAACACACGGAGACAAAGACCCGAACCCGAGAAAATAAAATAACTTAACGCCGGAAACGGCAAGAGTTGGAGTACATATTGGGAAAATCATATCCAGGGTGTTACAATGCAAAAACTAAACTTACTGCTTTCCACCAGCCAAATTGCATGTATAGGTTCATTATTCTTATGACGTGACTTGCCAGTACATTCAATGTACTAACCTACAGGGCCGCAACGTCTTATGTTGCAGGAATTTTCTACGACGGGTAAGAGTTACGTTGTAGGGTTACGGTCTACACTCAACTTGCCATTGGCGTTGATGGGACTCCACACCCTTATGTTTGTTTCCGCTGAGACATATGAGGTGTATGATCATCTTGCCTGCAAAGTTGTCAGAGTTGACTGGATCCTCAAAAGCAAACTCAACGGGATCCTCGTTAGCGAACTCGTCTCCCGGCTCTACCCAAACAAGACAAACAAGCAACAAGGACACAATCAACCCCGTGCAAACTCAAACAACATGATGCAAACATGGTATGCTATGCGGGATGCAATATGGGATGCATATGCAAGATTTGACAAGGAATGCATGAACCTGGCCTAAACTTGGCAATCCAAATGTGAAACTGGAAAGATGAGATGAAATCGTTTGAAAACGATATAAAGAACGCCAGAATTGGAGTTACGGTTTGGAAATGGCAAGCAATTCAAATATGACCACGTTCTGCGATTTACAGCCAGTAGCCATCTAAATGCAACAAGATGAACATGCTGCAGCACCCAAACATGGCATCAAAATACATGTCTGGGATCCTCTCATGAGGCTTAACAAAATACTAGCACTGAGCTACGGCCAATTCATCCATTAATGGGTTCGAACAAGCATGGCAAAAATGCATTTGGCAAACAGATTTCAGACTTAGTGAAATTAACACTTGTCTGGAATTTCAGATCAGGTAGCACTCTTTTGAGCATGAAAACAATATGCTACAGGACCTGAACATGGCAAAGTAAAGCATGGCATGGAGCTACTCAAAGAGCTTGACAAAATCCCCTTAGTGACCTTGAGCCAAAAGGGATCAGAAAATACAATTGCAAGCATGTGAACATGGCAAAAACATAATCAGTTCTCAGACTTAGTGAAAACTGGAGCATGCTGAAACAGATATCAAGTAGGCATGTTTACGAGCTCGATGCACTCACTACAGAGCAAGTCATGACAATCTAAGAATACACCCATCAAGAATACACAAAATACAAGCTAGACATTGCAAGAACAATAACATATCATGCACGGATCAACTACAACATCCCCGGCAAAATCGCTAACAAGTAGACAATCTGCCCAGATTCATGAAATGACAAAAGTAGAGCTCGATCGACTCAAGCTAGGGTGCTCCATAATTGCAAACAAAGACATGGATGGATAGAGAACTACAATATTAACAAAACATCCTTACTGATCATCCTCAAAAGAGGCACGGATCACTAGGAAACAAGATGAACATATGGCATAATGAGATAAACAGTCCAAGGACTTAGTGGAAATGCCAAGTCCCTGAAATCAGCATTAACGAATGCACCACTTTACCAAGCTTGTGCTAGTCACCACACACATCACAAAAATACATGGGTTGCACCTCTGGATAGATGGCAAAACATATAACAAAACTCATGTAGAGGTCAGGGGCATATCATGGACACAATAAACATGGCAAAATGACAAATATCTAATTGGAGCAGCAGATCTGACAATTATCTCAAATAGCACTCTTCTAACAGCATTTCGGGAATCAAGATGAACTCAAATGAAAAAGATGCAATGAGATGAAATGATGTGCTCTCTGAGGCGAACATTTTGATATGCTATATGCCCAAAATGGAGCTACAGATGAGGAGTTACGACATGATGAACATGAGCAAATAATTAAGGTTTCGGGCAGAAAAGTCAACCCAGACGGGATCCGAATCCAGATCTGGCCGGCGCGATCTACGAGGTTCGCCGGAGACGGAGTCGAGGCCGGCCGGAGAGGGCTTGGGGCGCCGGATCCGGGCGGTGAGGGGCCGGAGCGACGCGACGAGGCGGCGGGCACCGGTGGCCGGGGCGGCGCCGACGGAGGTTGGCGGCGGCGGAGGTCGCCGGTGGCGATGGCGGGCGGCGGAGGATGCCGGTGACGATGGCGGGTGGCGGACGGAGCTGGAGGCTCGCCGGCGCGGGAGAAGAGGCGCGCGGGCGGGCGGCGCGAGGGAGCGGGTCGCGGGGGCCGGCTCCGGGCTCCCGGACCGCGCGGCGGCGGGGACAGGCGATGCGGTGGCGAGGGCGGTGCGACCAATGGGAGAACGCCACATGGCAGCGGCGGCGCTAGCCGGACATGTCCGTCGGTGAAAGAAATTGTCCGGCGGCGGCGGACGAAGTGGATCTAGGGTTTTGGGAGGAAGGGGAAGGAGAAATTCGGGGGTGTCTTTAAATAGGCATAGAGGGAGCTAGGAGTGTCCAAATGAGGTGCGGTTTTCGGCCACGCGATTGTGATCGAACGCTCTAGATGATGGAGAGGGTTTTGGTGGGTTTTGGGCCAAAATGGAGGGGTGTTGGGCTGCAACACACACGAGGCCTTTTCGGTCCCTCGGTTAACCGTTGGAGCATCAAACGAAGTCCAAATGATACGAAACTTGACAGGCGGTCTACCGGTAGTAAACCAAGGCCGCTTGGCAAGTCTCGGTCCAATCCGAAAATGTTTAATCCCCACACACGAAAGAAAAGTAGAAATGACCACCGGAGGAGAACGAAGCGCCGGAATGCAAAACGGACAACGGGGAAAATGCTCGAATGCATGAGATGAACACGTATGCAAATGCAATGCACATGATGACATGATATGAGATGCATGACAACGATAACAACACACGGAGACAAAGACCCGAACCCGAGAAAATAAAATAACTTAACGCCGGAAACGGCAAGAGTTGGAGTACATATTGGGAAAATCATATCCGGGGTGTTACAACACTCCACCACTACGAAAGGATCTCGTCCTGAGATCTAGGACTGAAAGAACGCCGGGTATTCAGAACGGAGGTGATCCTCGCATTCCCAGGTAGCTTCATGATCGGAATGGTGTGACCACTTGACTTTGAGGAATTTGATTGACTTGTTGCGAGTCTTGTGTTTAGTCTCTTCAAGAATAGCAACGAGGTGCTCATGATAAGAGAGATCTTCTTGGAGCTCAATGTCCTCGAAGTTGACGGTGCAATCAGGAGTCTTGAAGCACTTTCGGAGCTGAGAGACATGGAACACATCATGAAAATTTGCAAAGTTTGAAGGAAGCTCGAGTTGATAGGCGAGATCGCCTCTCTTGCTGACGATCTTGAAAGGTCCCACGTATCTAGGGGCAAGCTTCCCTTTGATACCGAAGCGACGAGTACCTTTCATTGGAGAGACGTGGAGGTAAACATGATCTCCGATCTCGAAAGCCAAATCACGGTGCTTACTATCATAGTAGCTCTTCTGGCGGGATTGGGCTGCTTTGAGGTTATCTCGAATGACTTTGCACATTTCCTCTGCCTCTATGATTAAGTCATTACCCAGAAGCTGACGTTCACCGGTTTCAGACCAGTTGAGAGGGGTACGGCACTTCCTGCCATACAGGATTTCAAATGGGGCCTTGCCCGAACTTGCTTGAAAACTGTTGTTGTAGGAGAATTCAGCATAAGGAAGACAATCCTCCCACTTCATGACGAAGGAGATCACACAAGCCTTGAGCATATCTTCAAGAATCTGATTGACACGCTCGACTTGACCGCTAGTTTGAGGATGGAAAGCTGTGCTGAAGCAGATGTTGGTGCCCATGGCCTTCTGAAAAGAATCCCAAAACTTGGAGGTAAAGATGCTGCCACGGTCTGAAGAGATCACTTGTGGAATACCGTGCAAAGAGACAATCCGAGAGGTATAGAGTTCCGCCAATTAAGCTGCAGTGATTGACTCTTTGATAGGCAGAAAGTGAGCCACTTTAGTGAGTTTGTCGATGACAACGAATATAGCATCATTGCCACGTTTGGACTTTGGAAACCCAGTCACGAAGTCCATCTCAATGTGGTTAAACTTCCATTCTGGAATGGCAAGAGGTTGGAGGAGACCAGCTGGCCTTTGGTGTTCTGCCTTCACTCTTCTGCAGACATCACATTCATTCATGAATTGAGCAATCTCGCGCTTCATTCGAGTCCACCAATAAGCCTGCTTGAGGTCCTGATACATCTTCGTGCTCCCAGGGTGGATGGAGAGGAGAGAATTGTGAGCCTCGTTCATGATCACTTTACGGAGGTCACCTTTGGGTACAACAATACGATCCTCGAAGAAGAGAGTATCCTTGTCATCAAGGCGGTAGCACTTGTACTTGGGTTGACTCTTGGCAATCCCAATCTTCACCTTTTTCACCATAGCATCAAGAAGCTAAGCTTGGCGAATCTGGTCTTCCAAGGTAGGAGAGACTTGAAGGTTGGCGAGGAAACCTTGAGGAACAACTTGCAGATTAAGTTTGCGGAAAGCTTCACAAAGCTCGGGTTGATAAGGCTTGAGAATCAGACTGTTGCAATAAGCTTTTCTGCTCAATGCGTTAGCAATCACATTGGCCTTGCCTGGAGTATACTCGATACTCAGATTATACTCTTGAATCATTTTGACCCATCGAGTTTGCCTGAGGTTGAGATTAGGCTGAGTGAAGATGTACTTGAGACTCTTGTGATCAGTGAAAATGTCCACTTTTCTTCCCAATAAGAGATGTCTCCAAGTCAAAAGAGCATGCACAACTGCCGCCAACTCAAGATCATGAGTGGGGTAGTTCTTCTCATTGGGCTTCAACTGGCGAGAGGTATAAGCAACAACTTTATTCTCTTGCATCAACACCGCGCCAAGACCATGGAGAGAGGCATCACAAAAGACCTCGTACGGCTTGGATTCATCAGGCGGAGTCAGAACTGGAGCAGTGATCAATTTCTCTTTCAAAGTGTTGAAAGCAATGTCACACTCCGGAGACCAAACGTACTTGACGTGCTTCTGGAGAAGATTTGAGAGAGGCTTCGCGATCTTAGAAAAGTTTTCATCGAATCTTCGACAGTAGCTTGCGAGACCGAGGAAGCTACGGAGTTGCTTCATGTTCTGAGGAGGTTCCCAATTCACAATTGCAGACACCTTCTCAGGATTCACCGCAATGCCCTTGGCAGAGATGATATGACCAAGATAAAGAACCTCATCGAGCCAAAATTCGCACTTGGAGAACTTGGCGTAGAACTGGTGTTCCTTGAGCTTATCGAGCACCAAACGCAAGTGCTTGGCATGATCTTCCTTGTTCTTCGAAAAGACCAGAATGTCGTCGGGATAGACCAAAACGAAGTCATTGGTGTAGGCGTTGAAGATGAAGTTCATCATGCGAGAGAACGTTGGAGGAGCGTTGACGAGGCCAAAAGACATGACAGTGTATTCATAAGAACCATAGCTTGTCCTGAAAGCCGTCTTGGGAATATCTTGCTCACGGATTCGAATCTGATGATAACCCATACGGAGATCAAGCTTGGAGAATACTTGGGCACCTTTGAGTTGTTCGAACAGCTCGTTGATGTTGGGAAGTGGGTATTTGTTCTTGATGGTCTTCTTGTTCAATGGACGGTAATCAACACAAAGTCGGTCCGTTCCATCCTTCTTCTTCACAAAAAGAACACCACAACCCCACAGAGAAGAACTAGGCCGGATGAGACCCATTCTCTCTTGAATATCGAGTTGCTTCTTCAGCTCCTTCAACTCTTCAGGTCCGAGCTTGTAAGGACGCTTGCACACTGGTTCCGTGCCAGGCTCAAGATCGATGACGAATTCAACTGGGCGGTGCGGAGGCATTCCTGGAAGCTCTTCTGGAAAGACGTCTTGATATTCACAAACAACTGGAATCTGCGAGATAGCATCCAGTTCACCCTTCTCATTGAGAGAAAACAGATGGATGGTATCATCACGAGCGGCAAAGACAATTACATCCTCAGATGAATGAGTCAATTGAATCTGCCTGGCTGCACAATCAAGATGCGCCTTGTGTTTAGAAAGCCAATCCATTCCGAGAATAAGATCAATATCCGAGTTACCAAGAACCTCCGGAGAAGAAAGAAACTTGTACTCGCCCAAGGTGATAGAGATATCGGGAGCAACCAAACTAGAAGTCAAAAGCTTGCCGGGAGAAACAACTTGCATGACTTTGGGCATGATCTCAGTATCAACATTGTGCTTTGATGCAAAAGGGCATGACAAGAAAGAATGCGATGCACCAGTATCAAAAAGTATTTTTGCAGGAACATCGTTAATAGGAAGGTTACCCATGATGACATCTGACGAGTCCTCTGCCTGAGCTGCATTCATCAAATTGACCTTGGCATGCTTGGGGTCATGCTTGACCACAGTTGTACTTGCCGATCTCACAGGAGGAGGAGGAAGACGCCTCTGGTTGAAACACTTGTTGGCATAGTGACCCTTCTGTTGGCACTTGTTTCATGTGACCTCTGAAAGCGGACGGTGATACGGAGCACTTGATCTTGGAGCTTGAGACGAAGTCTTGTTCTGAAAGCCAGAGTTGGGTGGGTGGGAAGATCCACTGCCACCTTTGCTCTTCTGCTGATACGACTGACGGAACGGAGGAGGAGGAAGCCAATACTTCTGCTGCTTGGCCACTTGAGTAGAGGAAGAAGGAGTAGCATCTCTGACTCGCTTCTTGGAAGCATCACACCTCAGTTGAGCGGCCTCTTGCTTCAATGCCATGTTGTAGAACTCATCGTACCTCAAGGGCTCAAAGAGAACAAGTACTAGCTGAATCTCTTCTCTGAGACCACCCCTGAACTAGTATATCATGCTCTTCTCATTAGGGACGTCCTTCTTAGCAAAGCGGGCGAGCTTCTGAAACAACTTGTTGTAGTCATAGACAGACAAAGAGCCTTGCTTCAGGTTGCGGAATTCCTCACGCTTGCTTTCAACCACGCTCTGGGGGATATGATGAGCTCTGAAATCTTGACGGAATTCATCCCAGGTAATAACACGTCCACCTCTGGAATCCTTGTACTGCTGGAACCATTCTGCAGCTTGATCTTTCAGTTGGAAGGAAGCGAACTTGACGAAGTCCTCAGGCCTGACGTTACTGCACTCGAAATGCTTGCACAGATCCATGAGCCAATCGTCAGCATCGGTTGCCTCAACACAATTGCTGAAAGTCTTTGGCCCGTTAGCAAGGAACTGGTTAAGTGTAGCAAAGTGATTCTGATTGTTGCCTTGGTTCCCTTGGTTGCCTTGATTACGCTCTTGAAGAATTCGCATGATCAACTGTGTGTTTGCATTGGTTGCGGCCATCACAGCTTGCCATGCCTCCGGAGGAGGTGGAGGTGGTGGCGGATCTTGATTCTGATTCTGATTGGTGCTCTTAGCGGGAGCCATCCTGAAGAGGTCGACCACCGTTAGCACATTAACAGATAAAATGAAGCTGAATCCAACGGAAAGAAAAATGCAACATAAAGTCTTCACATCTGAACAAAATGAACGAATGCATTCCTCTTGAAATGGTCACATATCCATAAATTGAGAAGCCACTTAGAATTTAGGTAGAGAAATAAATCAACAAGGTACGAATCAAGAACGAATACTCGGTAAGAAATCCCAATCTCAAACCAAATATCCGTGGAAGAAGAACTAGAGCTACTAGAATTCCCACATATGAAACTCCTGAACCTTTCCGGTTATGCAATCAGGTGTTGGGGATACAGGGGAAGCATAATATCTCACCCAAATCTAGCAAATCCTACATCTAGCTGTATCCATCTTTCAACACATAACCGAGAAAAACTTCGGAAACCATCTACCTCAACCTTCGAAAAGCATCCGTTATACAAGTTATGGCGATACTCCCAAATTCCCGCCCCAGTACTGGGTGGCGTCGAGGTTATCTCACCAACGAACTGCATAAAAGAGATTTTCGATGTCGGCGTACTAAACTCAGGTATTCCAGAACTGCAACGATAAAATTGTGACGACAACACCTCGGAGCTCAACTCCCCGGGACACTGCCACAACCCCTAAAGATAGGAGGCACCAAGAACAATGTTCTCGTCACAAAACCATCGGAACGATTCCAAGATACCCGCGTGATCCTAAATTTTTTTTGTGAAATTTGAGAAGAGAATAGTCAAAACTCTACGTCAGGATGCCTTACCAGAGCGATGAGGAGACTGGGAAGTAAAAAGAATTCCTAAACTCTCCGATATATAATTCCTAAATGACTCAAAACATTTTTCTAGACACAACTCGGCCGCTAATAACGATCAAGCAATGGGGGCACCTAAGGTCGGGGAAGGCTCTGATACCAACTTGTAACGCCCTCGATGCGGCTATATCTCCCACGTGTCGAGGCACGACTTATAGGCATAATCGCATTGAAAGCAATGTCGCAAGTTAGGCAATCATCACAACATCCCATGTACTATAGATAATAAAGGGGAGATACATAGTTGGCTTACACTCGCCACGTCAATCAAGTACATAAATAACATTACATCATCCAAACACTCATGGCCCGACTACGGCGCCAAAATAAAAGATAACCCAACATGCGACACGGTCCCGATCACCCCCAACTGGGCACCACTACTGATCATCAGGAAAGGAAACATAGTATCGTTGAGAGTCCTCATCGAACTCCCACTTGAGCTCAAGCGCGTCACCTGGAGCGGAATCGTCAGGCCCTGCATCTGGTGTAATAGTAATCTGTGAGCCACAGGGACTCAGCAATCTCGCACCCTCGCGATCAAGACTATTTAAGCTTAATAGGTATGGCAAGGTAAATATATGTGGAGCTGCAGCAAGCGACTAGCATATGTGGTGGCAATCCTGTTCGCAAAAGAGAGCGAGAAGAGGAGGCAAAGCGCGAGCGAGAAACTAGAGGGCAACGCAAGCATTACTCCAACACCGTGTCCACTTCCCGGACTCTGCCGAGAAGAGGCCATCACGGTAACACACTCAGTTGATTCATTTTAATTAAGTTAAGGTTCAAGTTATCTACAACCGGACATTAACAAATTCCCATCTGCCCATAACCGTTGGCACGGCTTTCAAAAGTTCAAATCCCTGCAGGGGAGTCCCAACTTAGCCCATGACAAGCTCTCACGATCAACGAAGGAATAAACCTTCTCCCGAGACATTCCGATCAGACTCGGTATCCCGGTTCTACAAGACAATTCGACAAGTTAAAAAAATGCAGCAACACCGCCCGAATGTGCCGACAAATCCCGATAGGAGCTGCACATATCTCGTTCTCAGGGCACACTTGAGACATCCTACGAGTAAAACCAACCCTCAAGTTGCCCCGAGGTGGCCCCGCAGTCTACTCGGTCGGACCAACACTCAGAGGAGCACTGGCCCGGGGGGGTCTAAATAAGATGACCCTCGGGCTCCGGAAACCCAAGGGAAAAGAGGCTAGGTGGCAAATGGTAAAACCAAGGTTGGGCATTGCTGGAAAAGCTTTATTCAAGGCGAATTTTCAAGGGGTTCCCATTATAACCCAACCGCGTAAGGAACGCAAAAATCCAGGAACATAACACCGATATGACGGAAACTAGGGCGGCAAGAGTGGAACAAAACACTAGGCGAGAGGCCGAGCCTTCCACCCTTTACCAAGTATATAGATGCATTAAGATAACAAGATAATATAATGATATCCCAACAAGTAAATAATGTTCCAACAAGGAACGGTCTCCAATCTTCACCTGCAACTAGCAACGCTATAAGAGGGGCTGAGCAAAGCGGTAACATAGCCAATCAACGGTTTGCTAGGACATGGTGGGTTAGAGGTTTGACATGGCAATTTGGGAGGCATGATAAGCAAGTGGTAGGCATCATAGCATAGGCATAGCAAAAGAGCGAGCATCTAGCAAAGCAAAGATAGTAGTGATTTCGAGGGTATGATCATCTTGCCTGCAAAGTTGTCAGAGTTGACTGGATCCTCGAAAGCAAACTCAACGGGCTCCTCGTTAGCGAACTCGTCTCCCGGCTCTACCCAAACAAGACAAACAAGCAACAAGGACACAATCAACCCCGTGCAAACTCAAACAACATGATGCAAACATGGTATGCTATGCGGGATGCAATATGGGATGCATATGCAAGATTTGACAAGGAATGCATGAACCTAGCCTCAACATGGAAATCCAAATGTGCCACTGGAAAGATGAGATGAAATCGCTTGAAAACGATATAAAGAACGCCGGAATCGGAGTTACGGTTTGGAAATTGCAAGCAATTCAAATATGACCACGTTCTGCGATTTACAGCCAGTAGCCATCTAAATGCAACAAGATGAACATGCTGCAGCACCCAAACATGGCATCAAAATACATGTCAGGGATCCTCTCATGAGGCTTAACAAAAGTCTAGCACTGAGCTATGGCCAATTCATCCATTAACGGGTGCGAACAAGCATGGCAAAAATGCATTTGGCAAACAGATTTCAGACTTAGTGAAATTAACACTTGTCTGGAATTTCAGATCAGGTAGCACTCTTTGGAGCATGAAACCAATATGCTACAGGACCTGAACATGGCAAAGTAAAGCATGGCATGGAGATACTCGAAGAGCTTAACAAAAGCCCCTTAGTGACCTTGAGCCAAAAGGGATCAGAAAATACAATTGCAAGCATGTGAACATGGCAAACACATAATTAGTTCTCAGACTTAGTGAAAACTGGAGCATGCTGAAACAAATATCAAGTAGGCATGTTTACGAGCTTGATGCACTCACTACAGAGCAAGTCATGATAATCTAAGCATACACCCATCAATAATACACAAAATACAAGCTAGACATGGCAAGAACAATAACATAGCATGCACGGATCAACTACAACATCCTCGGCAAAATCGCTAACAAGTAGACAATCTGCCCAGATTCACGAAATGACAAAAGTAGAGCTCGATCGACTCAAGCTAGGGTGCTCCATAATTGCAAACACAGACATAGATGGATAGAGCACTACAAGATTAACAAAACATCCTTACTGATCATCCTCAAAAGAGGCATGGATCACTAGGAAACAAGATGAACATATGGCATAATGAGATAAACAGTCCAAGGACTTAGTGGAAATGCCAAGTCCCTGAAATCAGCATTAACGAATGCACCACTTTGCAAGCTTGTGCTAGTCACCACACACATCACAAAAATACATGGGTTGCACCTCTGGATAGATGGCAAAACATATAACAAAACTCATGTAGAGCTCAGGGGCATATCATGGACACAATAAACATGGCAAAAATGACAAATATCTAATTGGAGCAGCAGATCTGACAATTATCTCAAATAGCACTCTTCTAACAGCATTTCGGGAATCAAGATGAACTCAAATGAAAATGATGCAATGAGATGAAATGATGTGCTCTCTGAGACGAACATTTCGATATGCTATATGCCCAAAATGGAGCTACGAATGAGGAGTTATGACATGATGAACATGAGCAAATAATTAGGGTTTCGGGCAGAAAAGTCAACCCAGACGGGATCTGGATCCAAATCTGGCCGGCGCGATCTACGAGGTTCGCCAGAGACCGAGTCGAGGCCGGCCGGAGAGGGCTTGGGGCGCCGGATCCGGGCGGTGAGGGGCCGGAGCGACGCGACGAGGCGGCGGGCACCGGTGGCCGGGGCGGCGCCGGCGGAGGTTGGCGGCGGCGGAGGTCGCCGGTGGCGATGGCGGGCGGCGGAGGTTACCAGTGACGATGGCGGGCGGCGGCCGGAGCTGGAGGCTCGCCGGCGCGGGAGAAGAGGCGCGCGGGCGGGCGGCGCGAGGGAGCGGGCCGCGGGGGCCGGCTTCGGGCTCCCGGGCCGCGCGGCGGCGGGGACAGGCGATGCGGTGGCGAGGGCGGCGCGACCAACGGGGGAACGCCACGTGACGGCGGTGGCGCTAGCCGGACATGTTCGTCGGTGAAAGAAATTGTCCGGCGGCGGCGGACGAAGTGGATCTAGGGTTTCGGGAGGAAGGGGAAGGGGAAATTCGGGGGTGTCTTTAAATAGGCATAGAGGGAGCTAGGAGTGTCCAAATGAGGTGCGGTTTTCAGCCACGCGATTGTGATCGAACGCTCTTGATGATGGAGAGGGTTTTGGTGGGTTTTGGGCCAAAATGGAGGGGTGTTGGGCTGCAACACACACGAGGCCTTTTCGGTCCCTAGGTTAACCGTTGGAGCATCAAACGAAGTCCAAATGATACGAAACTTGACAGGCGGTCTAGCGGTAGTAAACCAAGGCCGCTTGGCAAGTCTCGGTCCAATCCGGAAATTTTTAATCCCCACACACGAAAGAAAAATAAAAATGACCACCGGAGGAGAACGAAGCGCCGGAATGCAAAACGGACAACGGGGAAAATGCTCGAATGCATGAGATGAACACGTATGCAAATGCAATGCACATGATGACATGATATGAGATGCATGACAACGATAACAACACACGGAGACAAAGACCCGAACCCGAGAAAATAAAATAACTTAACGCCGGAAACGGCAAGAGTTGGAGTACATATTGGGAAAATCATATCCAGGGTGTTACAATGCAAAAACTAAACTTACTGCTTTCCACCAGCCAAATTGCATGTATAGGTTCATTATTCTTATGACGTGACTTGCCAGTACATTCAATGTACTAACCTACAGGGCCGCAACGTCTTATGTTGCAGGAATTTTCTACGACGGGTAAGAGTTACGTTGTAGGGTTACGGTCTACACTCAACTTGCCATTGGCGTTGATGGGACTCCACACCCTTATGTTTGTTTCTGCTGAGACATATGAGGTGTATATCAGTTTTATGTTATTTATACATGTGATTGCACTTTGATATATACATTGTTGTACTGTGTGTGTCAGCATACCGATCCAGGGATGACACGGATACACAGAGGCTTGACCGTTTGAGGTTGGGTCGCTACACGGTCTCACCGAATTCATTGGGTTGATCTAGGTTTTCACCTCGGTGCAACCAATTAGAATAGTTCGGTCTCACCAAGTTGCAGCAACCGCTTGCGATTCTACATCTCGGTGCCACCGAGTCATTCCACCCGGTCACACCGACAGAGTCTAGATATATATACTCATGGGCTGAAAATTTGGAAATTCCTGCAAACGCTTCGCCCATGCCTGTCCAGCTCCACGGACTGGAGGTCTCCGGATCGTCTCCTTGTCGCCAGCATCCTCCTGCCGCTGGTTTTCGCCGCTGTCAATGGGAATCTTCACCGCCGTTGTCGTCGTAGCGGGTTCATCGGTAAGTTAGGGTATGAACTTTACCCCCTTGTGCAATATTTATCTCCAATTCTTGCACTAATGTCAATGCCATGATTCTTGCCAGGATTGAAATAGTTCTATCCAACCAAAACTCCCTTTAGATTAGTTTTAATCCAAAAACTTAGGGTTAGGTTTCCGCCAAACTCATCTCGGACCGACCGATTTGGAGAATTCGGTCTCTGATTTGGCCCAGGCCACTTCACATGTACTACTCGGTCTGACCGAAGTGTACAAATCAGTGTGACCGAGTTTACTTTCTCAGTGAAACCCTAGCGTCTCGGAGTCACCGAACTGTGTCTCGGTCTGACTGATTTCACTAGTTTAGACTCTAAAGTTGCTTCAGTGTCACCGAGTTTGTCATATCGATAGCTCCGAAATGCTTTCTGTAGAAATCTAAAATTAAGTTTTTGAGTCATTCCTTTTGCCAAAATAGTTGTGCTTCGCGATGCTCATCTACTCTATCTCTACCCATCTGTTCACAGGGTCAGCTTTAGCCATGTCAGACCAGAGTGTCAGCCAGAACAGGTCAGAGGAGCACCAGAATCTCAGTGAGGGCACTAGTCCCTCCAACAATAGTTATGATGAGGGTAGCAGAAGCACCCCAAGCAACATGCCCAAGGATGCAACTAGGCAGAGGAGGAAAAGGAACTCAGAATCTGAAGATGAAGATTTTTTGGTTGATGAGGAGGTCACTTCCAAGAAGAAGGTGATCAAGAAAGAACAAGTTGCTGCTGCTGGCATTAAGCCAGGGATGAAGAAGAAGGCTCCTGCTCAGAGGAAGCCCATGTCCAAAGTAAGAGCCTCAACTCAGGAAACCATGGATTTCACACTTGAACCAAGAGAAGAAGAGGCTGGTGGAGGAAAGAAGAGAAAGGAAAGGGTCAAGAAGACCATGGCCAGAGTTATTGGAAAGCCTTCCATGATGATGGAATCAGATGAGGAAGAGGATGAAGAAGATGCTGCACCAGCTCAGAAAACTCAGAAGTTGATGGGAGATGCAATCAAGTCTGGGGCTGCACCTTCTAAGCCCAAGACTGCTCCCAAGCAATCCTCACAAGCTCAAGCTCCAAAGCCAACAACACCTAAGAGATCAACAAGGAATATCCCAGCTGCTGAGAAGAACAAGGCCCAAGTGCCAGAGGTTCAAGAAGAGGAAGAGCCCCAAGTGCTTAGAAATCTCAAGCCCAAGATACCAGACCATGATGACACTCATCCGGTTGCTGAAAACATGAAATTGAGGAAAGATGCAGGTCTCAGACTATGGAGGTAGACAGACCCTTATGCAACAAGGAGAAGGACTATTGTGGATTACATGTTTCACACCAAGGAGCAGCAGGACTTCTATGAGACAGTTCTCCTTGACAAGAAGCCCATAGTGAGTGATATGAGATGGGTCGACTGGACATTCATTGATGACAATGAAGACTACTTTCCTCGAGTTCATGAGAGCTTCAGAATGAATGGAGTGGACACATTTGTGGGTCAGAAATTAACCAAATGGAATGATGAGATGGTGATGCAATTCTATTCCACTGCCCATTTCTACCCAGATGGCAAGGTAGTCTGGATGACTGAGAGTACAAGGTACCAATCCTCTATTGCTGAGTGGTCCAAGCTGATCAATGCTCCTGCAGAAGCTGAAGATGACATAGATGTCTATGCAAAGCCCAGGAAAGGTCACAACTCCATGGCACATATGTATAATGAGATACCAGATGATGCCTTGGAGACTCATAAATTTGGCTCTATCTACTATTTACTGTCAAGGCTGCCAACCATCAACACCATATTGAGGCATACTTTGTTGCCCAAGTCTGGAGATGACAGGATGATCAGAGGGCACTCAATCAACTTGCTACACATGTTTGATGCGCCAGAGAAGTTCAAGGTGATGAGTGATGACCTTGATTGTTGAAACAATTAAGAGAACTGCAGTAGATCAAAATAGGTCATGTGAATATGCCCCACACATTCAGATGTTCATCAACTCCAAGGTGGGCACAGGAACATATCTGCTAGATAGAGAGCACCTTCCCTTGAGACCAGACCGTGAGGACAACGTTGTTGTCATGGATACTTCACATCCTACATCTGCAGAGGCTCGGGAGAAGAGAGAGAAGGCAAAAGATGCAAAGACTTCCAAGATTCCAATGCGTCAGCTGCAAATCTCAAGACCAAGTAGGATCAGCTCAGCTATCTGCTTGAGGCCACAGTGAGAATTGAGAAAGGACTAGCCACCCTGACTCAAAATCAAGAAAGTCTTGAGAGAATCACTGAAACAAAATTTTATGATCTAGACTTGAAGGTCATAGAGATTCAGACCATAGTTGAGCAACTCCAAGAAGAAGCAGAGGATAGGAGAGGAAGAACTACCACAGAGGCATATCAGAGAGTGCCTAGAGCACAAAGGTCAGCAACTGTGCCAGTCAGTGTCACAAGAGCTACCACATCAGCACCTGCAGCCAGCCAGTTGCCCCTATAGTGGCAACCCCTCCAGTTCCTCAGAATTTAGCATAAGTTTTTGCACATGCTGTACTCTCCACGCCATCTTCGCACACGAGAGCTCCCGGAGATCGTGCTTAGAGTGCCGCATAGCACTATGCATTTTCAAGCTTTTTGGTAACTTGTTGCCAAAGGGGGAGAAAGTGTATAGATCATAGGCTTCACGAGAGAGTGTGTTTTGCTTTTGTTTGCCTCTCTTGCTACTTATTATTTGCTTGTGTGCTTGCTACAGTATTTGTGCTTGTGTGTGGGATACTCTTATGATCATGTGGTTGATCATATTATGCTTTAATGTGTGCTTGGATGATGCTATGTTATTACTTATGTGTGATCAATCATGTTTGCCTTGCTGATGAGTGCATATTATTTATATTCTATCTTTTTCAGCACTCCACCAAGATGTATGCGACATGGAAGAGTAACCCATGATCCTAATTGATTGTGCATTTGCATCCAAAAGCAAATTTTAAATAATGCACAAATTTAGGAGGGGCTCTTGCTTATCACATACTTCTCAAACTGAAGATAAATTTCATTCTTATTATCATTTGTTGAAGCTTTGATCTATATGTTGTCATCAATTACCAAAATGGGGGAGATTGAAAGTGCAACTAATCCCTGGGTAGTTTTGGTAATTCATAACAACATATAGCTCATTGAACTAATATCCATTCAAGTTGATTATTTTGGGAAGTTCAATGATTGGCATGGCATGGACTAGAGATGTGGACCCCTCAAAATGCTAAGGACAAATATTGGCAAAAGCACAAGACTCCTCATTTCTATTTTAGTGATCCAAGATCACATTGAGTCCATAGGAAAAGCCAATACTATTAAAAGGGGATGAGGTGTTGCTTAATTGTCTACTTGCTCAAAATGCTTAGTGATATACTCCAAAGCCCTCAACCACTCTCTCAAATCCAAATATGTCCTAAACCTAAAGTCAAACTCAGCCCCACCGATTTGATCCATCCGGCGCCACCGAGTTGCTTTGACATAGCCATAGCCAGAAACCCTAATCAGTTCGGCCTCACCGATAGGGATTTCGGTCTCACCGAGATGGGATTGTAAACTCTTTGTTTCCCTTCATAACATTTCGATCTCACTGAAATGAGCGATCGGTCCCACCGAGTTCACAATGCAAACTCTCTGTTTCCCTTTCATAACGTTTTGGTATCACCGAAAGGAGCGATCGGTCCCACCGAGTTTGCCTGACCAACTCTCTATTTACTTACTACTAAAATCGGTCTGACCGAGTTTATGTAATCGGTCAAACCGAGATGAGGTTTTGCCCTAACCCTAGCACATCGGTCCCACTGAGTTAATCATGTCGGTTCCACCGAGAATCCTAACGTTCACATTTTCAACTGAATCGGTCTCACCGAGTTCACTTATTCGGTCTGATCGAATTGGGTCAAATGTGTGTAACGATTAGATTTTGTGTGGAGGCTATATATGCCCCTCCAGCCCTTCTCTATTCAAGAGACAACCATCAGAACATGCCTACACTTACACTACTCATTTTCTGAGAGAGAACCACCTACTCATGTGTTGAGACCAAGACATTCAAATCCAACCACAAGAATTTTGATCTCTAGCCTTCCCCAAGTTGCTTTCCACTCAAATCATCTTTCCACCATAGCCAAATCTGTGAGAGAGAGTTGAGTGTTGGGGAGACTATCATTTGAAGCACAAGAGCAAGGAGTTCATCATGAACATAGCATATATTACCTTTTGGAGAGTGGTGTCTCCTAGATTGGTTAGGTGTCACTTTGGAGCCTCCGTCAAGATTGTGGAGTTGAACCAAGGAGTTTGTAAGGGCTAGGAGATCACCTACTTCATGAAGATCTACCCAAGTGAGGCAAGTCCTTCGTGGGCGATGGCCATGGTGGGATATACAAGGTTGCTTCTTCGTGGACCCTTCATGGGTGGAGCCCTCCGTGGACTCGCGCAACCGTTACCCTTAGTGGGTTGAAGTCTCCATCAACGTGGATGTACGATAGCACCACCTATTGGAACCACGCCAAAAATCTATGTGTCTACATTGCGTTTGCCTTTCCAAACCCCTCCCTTTACCTTCATATGCAATGTTTCACTTTCCGTGCTATACTCTTAGAATTACATGTGTAGGTTGATTGCTTGACTTGTGCTAAGTTGCTAAAATCTACCAAGACTTAAAATTGGGAAAATGCTAGATTTTAATTTGCTCAAGTAGTCTAATCACCCCCTCTATACCTACTTTCGATCCTATTGGGGAACGCAGCATGCAATTTTAAAAAAAATTGCCTACGATCACGCAAGATCTATGTAGGATATGCATAGCTACGAGCGGGGAGAGTGTGTCGACGTACCCTTGTCGACCGAAAGTAGAAGCGTTCAGTAACGAGGTTGATGTAGTCGAACGTCTTCACGATCCAACTGATCCAAGCACCGAACGTACGGCACCTCCGTGTTCAGCACACGTTCAGCTCGATGACGTCCCTTGAGCTCTTGATCCAGTTAAGGACGAGGGAGAGTTTCATTAGCACGACGACGTGGCGACGGTGATGATGAAGTTACCGGCACAGGGCTTCGCCTAAGCACTACGACGATATGACCAAGGTGTGTAACTGTGGAGGGGGGCACCACACACGGCTAAGAGAAGACTTGGTGTACCTTTGGGGTGCCCCTCCCACGTATATAAAGGAGGGGGAAGAGGAGGCCGGCCCAAGGGGGGCACGCCATAGGGGGAGAGTCCTACTTGGACTCCCGGTCCAAGTAGGATTCGTCCCCCTTCCTATTCCAACTAGGAGAAGGAGGGAAGGAGGAAGAGGGGAGAAGGAAAGAGGGGGGCGCCGCCCCCTCCTAGTCCAATTTGGACCAGCCATGGGCGGGGGGGGCATCCCTTGAGGCCCTTCTTTCCCCTAAAGCCCATTAAGGCCTTCCAATATATAGCTCTTTACCTCTTGACCATTTAGAGACTCCTCGTCGTGTCCGTGATCTAATCCGGGACTCCAAACAAACTTCAGTCATCAAATCACATAACTCATAATACAAATTGTCCTCGAACGTTAAGCGTGCGGACCCTACGAGTTCGAGAACAATCTAGACATGACCGAGACACATCTCCGGTCAATAACCAATAGTGGAACTTGGATGCTGATATTGGCTCCTACATATTCTATGAAGATCTTCATCGGTTAAACTGCATAACAACATACGTTGTTCCCTTTGTCATCGGTATGTTACTTTCCCCAGATTCGATTATCGGTATCATTATACCTAGTTCAATCTCTTTATCGACAAGTCTCTTTACTCGTTCTATAATGCATCATCCCGCAACTAACTCATTAGTCACATTGCTTGCAAGGCTTATAGTGATGAGCATTACCGAGAGGGCCCAGAGATACCTCTCCGATACTCAGAGTGACAAATCCTAATCTCGATCTATGCCAACTCAACAAACACCTTTGGAGACACCTATAGAGCATCTTTATAATCACCCAGTTACGTTGTGACGTTTGATAGCACACAAGGTGTTCCTCAAGTATTCGGGAGTTGCATAACCTCATAGTCAGAAGAACATGTATAAGTCATGAAGAAAGCAATAGCAATAAAACTAAACGATCATTATGCTAAGCTAACGGATGGTCTTGTCTATGGTCAGGAAACTTAACCATCTTTGATTAACGAGCTAGTCAAGTAGAGGCATACTAGGGACACTCTATTTTGTCTATGTATTCACACATGTACTAAGTTTCCGGTTAATACAATTCTAGCATGAATAATAAACATTTATCATGGTATAAGGAAATATAAATAACAACTTCAGTCTCCCACTTGCTAAGTGGGAGTTCTTAAGTAATTTTATTAATTGAACTTAATTTATCATGAACCTAGTCCTGATAGTATTTGCAAATTATGTTGTAGATCAATTGCTCATTGCTTGAAAAATAAGTTGAAAGATGACTAGGTCTGTGATCTGAGGATTATCCTCATTGTTGCATAGAAGAATTATGTCCTTGATGCACCGCTAGGTGACAGACCTGTTGCAGGAGCTGATGCAGATGTTATGAACGTTTGACAAGCTCAATATGATGACTACTTGATAGTTTAGTGTGCCATGGTTTACGACTTAGAATTGGGGCTTCAAAGATGTTTTGAATGCCATGGAACATATGAGATGTTCCAAGAGCTGAAATTGGTATTTAAAACTCATGCCCGTGTCGAGAGCTATGAGACCTTTGACAAGTACTTTGCCTACAAGATGGAGGAGAATATCTTAGCTAGTGAGCATGTGCTTAGAATGACTGGGTACTACAATCGCTTGTATCAAGTGGGAGTTAATCTTCCAAATAAGATAGTGATTGACAGAGTTCTCTAGTCACTATCACCAAGCTACTAGAACTTCGCGGATGAACTATAATATGCAAGGGATAACGAAAATGATTCCCAAGCTCTTCGAAATGTTGAAATCAGTGAAGGTAGAAATCAAGAAAGAGCATCAAGTGTTGATGGTTAACAAGACCACTAGTTTCAAGAAAAAGGGCAAGGGACAGAAAGGGAATTACAAGAAGAACAACAAACAAGTTGCCACTCCTATGTAGAAGCCCAAAGCTAGACCCAAGCCTGAAACTGAGTGCTTCTACTACAAAGAAAATGGTCACTGGAACCGGAACTGCCCCAAATACTTGGCGGATAAGAAGGATGGCAAAGTGAACAAAGGTATATTTGATATACATGTTATTGATGTGTACTTTACTAGTGTTCATAGTAACCACTGGGTATTTGATACCAATTCAGTTTCTAAGATTAGTAACTTGAAACAAGAGTTACAAAATGAACAGAGACTAGTTGAGGGCGAGGTGACGATGTGTGTTGGAAGTGATTCCAAGGTTGATACAATCACCATCGCACGCTCCCTCTACCTTCGGGATTAGTGTTGAGCCTAAAATAAATGTCATTTGGTGTTTGCGTTAAGCATGAATATGATTAGATCATGTTTATTGCAATACGGTTATTCATTTAAGTCAGAGAATAACTGTTGTTCTATTTACATGAATAAAACCTTCTATGGTCATACACCATAGGTGAATGGTTTATTGATTCTCGATCGTAGTAAAATATATATTCATAATATTGATGCCAAAAGATGCAAAGTTGATAATGATAGTGCAACATACTTGTGGCACTACCGTTTAAGTCATATTGGTGTAAGCGCATGAAGAAACTCCATGCAGATGGAATTTTGGAATCACTTGATTATGAATCATTTGATACTTGCGAACCATGCCAAATGGGCAAGATGACTAAACCTCCATTCTCCAAAACAATGAAGCGAGCAAAGGACTTATCGGAAATAATACATACCAATGTATGCGGTCCGATGAGTATTGAGGCACGCGGCGGGTATCGTTATTTTCTCACCTTCACAGATGATTTAAGTAGGTATGGGTATATCTACTTGATGAAACACAAGTTTGAAACATTTGAAAAGGTTTAAAGAATTTCAGAGTGAAGCAGAGAATCATCATAACAAGAATATAAAGTTTCTATGATCTGATCGCGCAAGCAAATATTTGAGTTACGAGTTTGGCCTTCATTTTGGAATAGTTTCACAAACTCACGCCACCTGGAACACCACAACGTAATGGTGTGTCCGAATGTCGTAACCGTACTTTATTAGTTATGGTGCGATCTATGATACTGCGGGATGCTGCTAACACGACACTACGATCAAAGGCCCTTCGACGAAACTGTGTGTGATGCCATAATTGCAAATAGTGGTGTAAAAAACCGTCAAAAAAGGTGCAAAACGTTTGTGATGGAGGATGCATCAAACACGGTTCAGATTTTAGATGCGTGTGCAATGTAGGGCATACAATTCAGATCAATTAACTATTTGTGATTAGGAAACACAAAATAAAAGGGCAGCCAGATGAAGGTGTGTGCGATGTTGATACATCTCCAACGTATCTATAATTTTTGATTGGTCCATGCTATATTATCTACTATTTTGGACATTATTGGGCTTTATTATCCACTTCTATATTATTTTTGGGACTAACCTATTAACCGGAGGCCCAGCCCAGAATTGATGTTTTTTTGCCTATTTTAGGGTTTCGAAGAAAAGGAATATCAAACGAACTCCAAACGGAATGAAACCTTCGGGAACGTGATTTTCTCACCGAATACAACTCAGGAGAGTTGGACCCTACGTCAAGCCAACTAACAGGAGGCCACGAGGTAGGGGGGTGCGCCTGCCCCCCAGGCGCGCCCTCCACCCTCATGGGCCCCCTGTTGCTCCACCGACGTACTTCTTTCTCCTATATATATCCACGTACCCCCAAACAATCAGAACGGAGCCAAAACCCTAATTCCACCGCCGTAACTTTCTGTATCCACGAGATCCCATCTTGGGGCCTGTTCCGGAGCTCCGCCGGAGGGGGCATCGATCACGTAGGGCTTGTACATCAACACTATAGCCCTTCCGATGAAGTGTGAGTAGTTTACCTCAGACCCACGGGTCCATAGTTAGTAGCTAGATGGCTTCTTCTCTCTTTTTGGATCTCAATAGAATGTTCTCCCACTCTCTTGTAGAGAACTATTCGATGTAATCTTCTTTTTGCGGTGTGTTTGTTGAGATCGATGAATTGTGGGTTTATGATCAAGTCTATCTATGAATAATATTTGAATCTTCTCTGAATTATTTTATGTATGATTGGTTATCCTTGCAAGTCTCTTCGAATTATCAGTTTGGTTTTGCCTACTAGATTGATCTTTCTTGCAATGGGAGAAGTGCTTAGCTTTGGGTTCAATCTTGCGGTGTCCTTTCCCGGTACAGTAAGGGCAGCAAGGCACGTATTGTATTGTTGCCATCGAGGATAACAAGATGGGATTTTCTTCATATTGCATGAGTCTATCCCTCTACATCATGTCATCTTGCTTAAGGCGTTACTCTATTTTTAACTTAATACTCTAGATGCATGCTGGAAAGCGGTCGATGAGTGGAGTAATAGTAGTAGATGCAGGCAGGAGTCGGTCTACTTGTCTCGGACGTGATGCCTATATACATGATCATACCTAGATATTCTCATAACTATGCTCAATTTTGTCAATTTCTCAACAGTAATTTGTTCACCCACCGTAGAATACTTATGCTCTCGAGAGAAGCCACTAGTGAAACCTGTGGCCCCCAGGTCTATCTTTATCATATCAATCTCCTACTACTTAGTTATTTACTTTGCCATTTACTTTGCCTTTATTTTACTTTGCATCTCTATCATAAAAATACCAAAAATATTATCTTATCATATCTATCAGATCTCACTCTCATAAGTGCCCCTATAGGGATTGACAACCCCTATTTGCGTTGGTTGCGAGGATTTATTTGTTTTGTGTAGGTACGAGGAATCGCGCGTAGCCTCCTACTGGATTGATACCTTGGTTCTCAAAAACTGAGGGAAATACTTACGCTACTTTGCTGCATCATCCCTTCCTCTTCGAGGAAAACCAACGCAGTGCTAAAAGAGGTAGCAAGAAGGATTTCTGGCGCCATTGCCGGGGAGGTCTACGCAAAAGTCAACATACCAAGTACCCATCACATACCCTTATCTCCTGCATTACATTATTTGCCATTTGCCTCTCGTTTTCCTCTCCCCCCAATTCACCCTTGCCGTTTTATTCGCCCTCTACCTCTATCCTCCCTCTATTTCTCTATTTGCCCCTTTTTGTCCGCTTGCTTTTTGTTTGCTTGTGTGTTAGTTTGCTTGTTTGTCGCGATGGCTCAAGATAATACTAAATTGTGTGACTTCACCAATACCAACAACAATGATTTTATTAGCACCCCGATTGCTCCTCTTACCGATGCTGAATCTTGTGAAATTAATACTGCTTTGTTGAATCTTGTCATGAAAGATCCGTTCTCTGGCCTTCCTAGTGAAGATGCCGCTACCCATCTAAATAGCTTCTTTGATTTGTGTGACATGCAAAAGAAGAAATATGTGGATAATGATATTGTTAAATTGAAGCTATTTCTCTTTTCGCTTAGCGATCGTGCTAAAGCTTGGTTTTCGTCTTTGCCTAAAAATAGTATTGATTCATGGAATAACTGCAAACATGCTTTTATCTCTAAGTATTTTCCTCCCGCTAAAATCATCTCTCTTAGAAACGATATTATGAACTTTAAGCAACTTGATCATGAACATGTTGCACAAGCTTGGGAGAGAATGAAATTAATGATACGTAATTGCCCTACTCATGGTTTAAATTTGTGGATGATTATACAATTTTTTTATGCTGGATTGAATTTTGCTTCTGGAAATATTTTGGATTCGGCCACGGGAGGCACTTCTATGGAAATCACCTTAGGAGAAGCTACTAAACTCCTAGATAATATTATGGTTAATTATTCTCAATGGCATACTGAAAGATCCACTAATAGAAAGGTGCATGCGATAGAAGAAATTGATGTTTTGAGTGGAAAGATGGATGAACTTATGAAATTATTTGCTAATAAGAGCGTCTCTTCTGATCCTAATGATATGCCCTTGTCTACTTTTATTGAGAATAATAATGAAGCTATGGATGTGAATTTTGTTGGTAGGAACAATTTTGGTAATAATGCGTATAGAGGAAATTTCAATCCTAGGCCTTATCCTAGTAATCCCTCTAATAATTATGGTAATTCCTACAACAATTCCTATGGAAATTATAATAAGATGCCCTCTGATTTTGAATCTAATATTAAAGAATTTATTACTTCGCAAAAGAATTTTAATGCTATGATTGAAGAAAATTTTCTTAAGATTGATGATTTGGCTAGGAACGTTGATAGAATTGCTCTTGATGTTGATTCTTTGAAACTTAGATCTATTCCAACTAAGCATGACATCAATGAGTCTCTCAAAGCCATGAGAATTTCCATTGACGAGTGCAAAGAAAGAACCGCTAGGATGCGTGCTAAGAAAGATGTCTTTATAAAAGCGTGTTCTTCTAGTTCCTATGAAAATAATGATGAAGATCTAAAAGTTATTGATGTGTCCCCTATTAAATCTTTGTTTTGCAATATGAATCTTGATAATGATGGGAATGAATATGATCCACCTTTACCTAGAAGGCATTCCAAGAATTCTGAATCTTTTGATCTTGATGCTAAATTTGATAAAAGTGGGATTGTAAAAATTAAAACCCTAGATGCTGCTAAACCCACTATTATGGATTTCAAGGAATTTAACTACGAAAATTGCTCTTTGATTGATTGTATTTCCTCGTTGCAATCCGTGCTAAATTCGCCTCATGCTTATAGTCAAAATAAAGCGTTTACTAAACATATCGTTGATGCCTTGATGCAATCTTATGAAGAAAAACTTGAATTGGAAGTTTCTATCCCTAGAAAACTTTATGATGAGTGGGAAACAACTATTAAAATTAAAATTAAAGATCATGAATGCTATGTTTTATGTGATTTGGGTGCTAGTGTTTACACGATTCCAAAGACTTTGTGTGATTTGTTAGGTTTGCGTGATTTTGATGATTCCTCTCTAAACTTGCACCTTGCGGATTCCACTATTAAAAAACCTATGGGAAGAATGAATGATGTTCTTATTGTTGCAAATAGGAATTATGTGCCCATAGATTTTATTATTCTTGACATAGATTGCAATCCTTCATGTCCTATTATTCTTGGTAGACCTTTCCTTACAACGATTGGTGCAATTATTGATATGAAGGAAATATTAGATTCCAATTTCCATTAAGGAAAGGCATGGAACACTTTCCTAGAAAGAAAATTAAATTACCTTATGAATCTATTATGAGAGCCACTTACGGATTGCCTACCAAAGATGGCAATACCTAGATATATTCTTGCTTGTTATGCCTAGCTAGGGGCGTTAAACGATAGCGCTTGTTGGGAGGCAACCCAATTTTATTTTTATTACTTGCTTTTTGATCCTGCTTAGTAATAAATAAATTATTTATCCTCTGTTTTGGTTGTGTTTTTTGTGTTTAATTAGTGCTTGTGCCAAGTAGAACCGTTGGCAAGACTTGGGGAAAGTCTTGTTGAACTTGCTGTAAAAAACAGAAATTTAGCGCTCACGAGAACTGCTGTCATTTTTATTTTTAAAGTGATATTTAGTTAATTATTTTTGAAGATGATTAATATATAAATTCCTCACGTCCATCAATTTATTTTAGAATTTTTGGGGTTCCAGATCTTGCGCTAGCTACAGATTACTACGGACTGTTCTGTTTTTGACAGATTCTGTTTTGCGTGTGTTGTTTGCTTATTTTGATGAATCTATGGCTAGTAAATTAGTTTATAAACCATAGAGAAGTTGTAATACAGTAGGTATAACACCCATATAAATAAAGAATAAGTTCATTACAGTACCTTGAAGTGGTCTTTTGTTTTCTTTCGCTAACGGAGCTCACGAGATTTTCTACTTTAAGTTTTGTGTTGTGAAGTTTTCAAGTTTTGGGTAAAGATTTGATGGATTATGGAACAAGGAGTGGCAAGATCCTAAGTTTGGGGATGCCCATGGCACCCCCAAGATAATCTAAGGACACCTAAAAGCCAAAGCTTGGGGATGCCCCGGAAGGCATCCCCTCTTTCGTCTACTTCTATCGGTAACTTTACTTGGAGCTATATTTTTATTTACCACATGATATGTGTTTTACTTGGAGTGTCTTGTATGATTTGAGTCTTTGCTTATTAGTTTACCACAATCATCCTTGCTTTACACACCTTTTGAGAGATCCATACATGATTTGGAATTTGTTAGAATACTCTATATGCTTCGCTTATATCTTTTGAGTTATATAATTTTGCTCTAGTGCTTCACTTATACCTTTTAGAGCACGGTGGTGGATTTGTTTTATAGAAACTAGTGATCTCTCATGCTTCACTTAGATTATTTTGAGATTCTTAATAGCATGGTAATTTTATTAAAATCCTAATATGCTTGGTATGCAAGATTAATAATAAAGCTCTCTTATGAGTGTGTTGAATACTATGAGAAGTTTGATACTTGATAATTGTTTTAAGAAATGGAGATGGTGATATTAAATTCATGCTAGTTGAGTAGTTGTGAATTTGAGAAATACTTGTGTTGAAGCTTGTGATTCCCGTAGCATGCACGTATGGTGAACCGTTATGTGATGAAGTCGGAGCATGATTTATTTATTGATTGTCTTCCTTATGAGTGGCGGTCGGGGACGAGCGATGGTCTTTTCCTACCAATCTATCCCCCTAGGAGCATGCGCGTAATACTTTGCTTTAATAAATTGTAGATTTTTGCAATAAGTATATGAGTTCTTTATGACTAATGTTGAGTCCATGGATTATATGCACTTTCACCCTTCCACCTTTGCTAGCCTCTCTAATACCGCGCACCTTTTCGTCGGTATCATACACCCACCATATACCTTCCTCAAAACAGCCACCATACCTACCTATTATGGCATTTCCATAGCAATTCCGAGATATATTGCCATGCAACTTTCCACCGTTCCGTTTATTATGAGACACTCCATCATTGTCATATTGCTTAGCATGATCATGTAGTTGACATAGTATTTGTGGCAAAGCCACCGTTCATAATTCATTCATACTTGTCACTCATGCATCATTGCATATCTTGGTACACCACCGGAGGCATTCACGTAGAGTCATATTTTGTTCTAAGTATCGAGTTGTAATTGTTGAGTTGTAAGAAAAATAAAAGTGTGATGATCATCATTATTAGAGCATTGTCCCAGTGAGGAAAGGATGATGGAGACTATGATTCCCCACAAGTCGGGATGACACTCCGGACGAAAAAAAGAGAGAAAGAAAAGAGGCCATAAAAAAGAGAGAAAAGGCCCAAAATAATGAGAGAAAAAGAGAGAAGGGACAATGCTACTATCCTTTTACCACACTTGTGCTTCAAAGGAGCACCATGATCTTCATAGTAGAGAGTCTCTCATGTTATCACTTTCATATACTAGTGGGAATTTTTCATTATAGAACTTGGCTTGTATATTCCAATGATGGGCTTCCTCAAAATTGCCCTAGGTCTTCATGAGCAAGCAAGTTGGATGCACACCCACTTAGTTTCTTTTTGAGCTTTCATATACTTATAGCTCTAGTACATCCGTTGCATGGCAATCCCTACTCACTCACATTGATATCTATTGATGGGCATCTCCATAGCCCGTTGATACGCCTGGTTGATGTGAGACTATCTTCCCCTTTTTGTCTTCTCCACAACCACCACTCTATTCCACCTATAGTGCTATATCCATGGCTCACGCTCATGTATTGCATGAAAATTGAAAAAGTTTTGAGAATGTCAAAAGTATGAAACAATTGCTTGGCTTGTCATCGGGGTTGTGCATGATTTAAATATTTTGTGTGGTGAAGATAGAGCATAGCCAGACTATATGATTTTGTAGGGATAACTTTCTTTGGCGATGTTATTTTGAGAAGACATTATTGCTTTGTTAGTATGCTTGAAGTATTATTATTTTCTATGTCAATATAAACTTTTGTCTTGAATCTTTCGGATCTGAATATTCATACCACAATTAAGAAGAATTACATTAAAATTATGCCAAGTAGCACTCCGCATCAAAAATTCTGTTTTTATCATTTACCTACTCAAGGACGAGTAGGAATTAAGCTTGGGGGTGCTTTATACGTCTCCAATGTATCTATAATTTTTGATTGCTCCATACTATATTATCTACTGTATTGGACATTATTGGGCTTTATTATCCACTTTTATATTATTTTTGGCACTAACCTATTAACCGGAGGCCCAGCCCAGAATTGCTGTTTTTTGCCTGTTTTAGGGTTTCGAAGAAAAGGAATATCAAACGGAGTCCAACGGAATGAAAGCGCCGGGAACGTGATTTTCTCACCGAATACAACTCAGGAGACTTGGACCCTACGTCAAGCCAACTAACAGGAGGCCATGAGGTAGGGGGGCGCCTGCCCCCCAGGCGCGCCCTCCACCCTCATGGGCCCCCTGTTGCTCCACCGACGTACTTCTTCCTCCTATATATATCCACGTACCCCCAAACGATCAGAACGGAGCCAAAACCCTAATTCCACCGCCGTAACTTTCTGTATCCACGAGATCCCATCTTAGGGCCTGTTTCGGAGCTCCGCCGGAGGGGGCATCGATCACGGAGGGCTTGTACATTAACACTATAGCCCTTCCGATGAAGTGTGAGTAGTTTACCTTAGACCTACGGGTCCATAGTTAGTAGCTAGATGGCTTCTTCTCTCTTTTTGGATCTCAATACAATGTTCTCCCCCTCTCTTGTGGAGAACTATTCGATGTAATCTTCTTTTTGCGGTGCGTTTGTTGAGACCGATGAATTGTGGGTTTATGATCAAGTCTATCTATGAATAATACTTGAATCTTCTCTGAATTCTTTTATGTATGATTGGTTATCTTTGCAAGTCTCTTCGAATTATCAGTTTGGTTTTGCCTACTAGATTGATCTTTCTTGCAATGGGAGAAGTGCTTAGCTTTGGGTTCAGTCTTGCGGTGTCCTTTCCCAGTGACAGTAAGGGCAGCAAGGCACGTATTGTATTGTTGCCATCGAGGATAACAAGATGGGATTTTCTTCATATTGCATGAGTCTATCCCTCTACATCATGTCATCTTGCTTAAGGCGTTACTCTATTTTTAACTTAATACTCTAGATGCATGCTGGATAGCGGTTGATGAGTGGAGTAATAGTAGTAGATGCAGGCAGGAGTCGGTCTACTTGTCTCGGACGTGATGCCTATATACATGACCATACCTAGATATTCTCATAACTATGCTCAATTTTGTCAATTGCTCAACAGTAATTTGTTCACCCACTGTAGAATACTTATGCTCTCGAGAGAAGCCACTAGTGAAACCTATGGCCCCCGGGTCTATCTTTATCATATCAATCTCCTACTACTTAGTTATTTACTTTGCCATTTACTTTGCCTTTATTTTACTTTGCATCTCTATCATAAAAATACCAAAAATATTATCTTATCATATCTATCAGATCTCACTCTCGTAAGTGGCCCTATAGGGATTGACAACCCCTATTTGCGTTGGTTGCAACGATTTATTTGTTTTGTGCAGGTACGAGGGACTCACGCGTAGCCTCCTACTGGATTGATACCTTGGTTCTCAAAAACTGAGGGAAATACTTACGCTACTTTGCTGCATCATCCCTTCCTCTTCGGGGAAAACCAACGCAGTGCTAAAAGAGGTAGCAGATGTACAACATACGGTTCACTCGGATGAACTATTTGTGTTAGGCAACACAAAAGAAACGGTCAGCCAGATCATGGTGTGTGCAATATACGGCATGCGGTTCACTTGAATGAACTGTATGCGTTGAGACATGAGAACAGAAACGGTTCAACTTAACAAGATGTGTGTGATACGCGGCAAATAGGTCTATAGTTGGAAACGTGTGCGAAGACCGATAACAACACAGACGATTACTGCTAACAAGCCGTGTGTGTTGTGAGAAAACGATTGCTGGTATACAATGTGAGTGATTGATGAAAACATCACCGATGGGTTCCATTGTTTAGTCTGTGTGCGATGTGATTTTCTTTTTCCGCACAACATCTACGCTCTGTCTACAGAGCATCAACATATATACTTAAAAAGACAGCATTGTATAACCAAATTAAGCATACAATTACACAAGTGACTACACACATAATATTTCCACACACCAAAGTAAGCAATTACATGCATACTAAAGTAGGAGAAACGAGGATCTAATCATCTACTTATTGTTGCGACGACGCTTGCCGTTGCTCTGCTTCTGGCTGGATCCCTGGCCGTTTTGGGGAAGGAAGCACTTCCTCATGTCATAGATCCGCCTATACATGTCGTAGCTCATGTACGCCTCCTTGGCCGCGTACACGACATGAGCTTTGTCGAGTTTCTCCATCTAGGCCGAGTGCCAGGCACGCTTGTCCTTGTTGCACGAATCCTTCATGTCTCTATAGTAGGGGTCGATGATGGCCTAGGCGAGGTGAACCAGTGAGTCCTTCTCATGCTCCTTGCTGCCCCAGATCTTGTATTGGCCCTGGACATCGATAAGATTCTGGCAGGCGATGCCCGAATTCTCGAGCGCCTTTACATCGTTGGTGATGTCCACCGTAGCGAACATGTAGTGGGGGCTGTTGACAAACCTAGCAAAACGCTCGCAAGGCCTTGTGGCCAGGCAGTAGTGGTAGATGAGGACGTGGTGGCACACGCACATCTGGGCAACGGCGACCTTGGGTTGAGACCCAGCACGAGCGCAGGTGTACTTGAGGTCAAACCCGACCACCTTGTACTTCTCCTCGGCAAGCAACAGCTCCATGATGTGGATGGAGTGCTCCACCTAGACCGGGTCGTTGGTGTACACCACCAAGAGGTCCATGAACCTTCTGTGGGTGTCCACCACGGCACACATGGTGAACTGCTGCTCGTCGTCGGCAGCCGCTCGGAGTGCCATTGGAGCTGCGCAGTATACCCTATAAGAATTTCTCGTGGTGGGTGTGCTTCTTGCAATGGTGGGGCACGATCGAAAGGTTGAAGAGACACAAGGGTTAAATGGCCGCTATAATAAATGGGGTCAGCCACCCTGTAGTCGTCACATCTTGTCACGGTGTTCATAGCGGAGGATTCCAGTGCACGCTTGACAACACCGCACCGCACGTGTGGGCTCGAAGAGGAGCCAAATGTATTGTCGGCGAGTCTGTTCCTGCACTACCGTGTTTTTTACCGCACAAGCTTCCTGCTCGGCTAGTTTGGCCACGTGTCGGCTAGAAGAGGGACAAATCTTGGGCGTTTATTGGCAAAAAGCTTTGTAAAAACGAAGTGTGTGGAATGACTTTGGTCATAAGTTTACCAGTGGGTGATGAGGTCAAAGTTACACAGAAGGGTGATGATGGACACTCGAGTGCGATAATTAATTCTGCGCTCTACAGTGCACACGGTGGAAGAAACCAACTGTGTGCAATAATGTCGATGATCGTAGTCGAGTTAGCTATACAGATCGTGTGCTGTGAGATCAACAAGGTAAAAAGATTCGAGAATGGTTAATAAAACCTAAGACCATTGCATATTAAGGTCAAAATAGTGCTAGCAATATACGAGTCTCATACGATGCCATTTCAACGATTGTACCACAAAAGCTTGAAATATTTAAAGGTTCAAATTCCAGAGTTATATGGCTCAAATTCGAAGATTACAAGGTTCAAACTTATATTAGAAATGAAATTCAGCTCATCAGCTACAAACGCTCATGTTGATCCGCTGAACATGGATATCAGAGAGGTTCAAACTAATATCACCGCTTCTAAGTCTGGTTTCGAAACCTCCCAACTTTTGCAAAGGGGTCAGCCACTGAGAAGTCATGTATGGGGTTGACACGATGACTTCCGATTACTCTGTCATCTGAAGTTCCAAAATGAAATTCAGCATTTTTGGAGCCTACTCCATTCTGCCGCAGGCGCCGGCGCTGATCAACAAACCATTCATTTTTGTGAAATAAATGTAGGGAAAACCTCATTTCCTTCAGCACCCTTGCTCTGAGAACAAAGAACCTGGCGAATATAATCTCTGGTAAGGTCCCTCGATAGGAGTTCAAAGTAATTTATGAGAGATGCAGATCTAGGCATTCGACATGATTGTTATATTATATCACATTATCCACCACTGGGCCTAATCTTATCTGCAAAAGAAGAAAACGTGTTAGTGCCTACATGCAGTTTTGAACATTACTACATGCCTATTTGGTTTGCAGGATTTGTAAAATGCACTAACATGCCATCTTCTATCTGACATGATTAACATGGGCATTTGATTACATTCTAGAAAAATGTAGCCTTCTTCACAAGAGGTTGGAGTGGATGAAAAGTTCCCTAAGAAAACTAGTACATATGAAACCAAAGGAGAAATGCTTATTGATTGTAACCATACGGATCAAGCAGCCAATATGAGGGGGGCATGCATGTACTGAAATCCTCCAAAAGAACCTTTAGAAATCGTAGTACATTGTCATTGTAAACTTGGAAAAAGGTGTCACAAATTGAACTCCCTTATGGTTAACATTTAATAGGAAAGGAACATCACCTCGATATATAGCTTCTCCAGGCAAGGAAAGCATCTCAGGAAACTGACAACTTGCTCCAGGTTGGGGCCAATAGATTCTAGTGCCAAGACCTTCGTTGTGCGCAGTTTCGGGCTCAAGATTCTCGGAATCATTTTCTGCATGACAGACGAACAAACATCTTCAAAATTAGAAATAATGTTAATTGTAGAAGGAGAGGTAGAAGGCAGCTGTTGTACCTGAACGGGTGTGGATCCAATAACAAGTATGGAGTATTTGTCAGACGAGTAGCCCACCACTGTCAATTTCGGCGCGTAAATGACATTGATTCTTGTTGCACCTTCTTGATTAATTACAAGTAATCTCTCAAGTGCAGGTGTGTCCTCAATGACCATACCGTGGTACACATCTTGTGATGTCTTCCTGCCGCACCAGCAACACACATAAATAGTCCGGAGAGTCATGGAGGTGACGTGGAAGGTACTCAACCCATTGATCGCCTGAAGACAAATGTACTCGAGTGTAGTACAGCCATGGAGCAGGCGCTCCATGTCACCGTTTGAGAGGCAGACGACGACGAGCCCAAGGTGCTTCAGTCATGGTAGAATAAGAGCGGGCACGTCATTAAGGGGGAGGGGAATGGCAGTTCTTGAACTTGGCAACGTGCAGCGTGGGCGCGAGGCGGAGGGCGGACGTTGGTAGCGACAGCATATGCCCATCATCAAAAGTGAGCTCCTCGAGCTGATCTAGGGCGGGGGATCGGAACCAGTCGTCAAGCTTGGCTCGGTCCTTGCCGTTGGAACGGAACTTGCCCATTCTAAGGCCTTTGGTTCGGCCAAGGTGACTGCCGAGGATCTTGGAGAACGCATCCAAGCTCTTGCGATAGCCATGGTAGAGCTCATGGGTGTCGATGAGGTCGAGAGGGATGGAGTTCCATAGGGGGCGCCACCGCCGGGAAAGGACGGTTGTCCGCGCCCCATATTTGATTGGGAGGAGGGAGATGATGACTCTCAACATATCATCGGGGAGGCTGCTGATGAAGTTTAGGCCTGCTAGAGTCGATTGCGGTTCTAGCTCACCCCACATCTGCTTGTTGGCAGCCCCGTTCTCCACCTCCGGAGTCTCCTTGTTAGCGGTGCTTTCTAATAGAAATGGGAGTACAGTGAATATTTAGTTCAAACAGGGCAATGGAAAAGTGTATTGGTAACTAGAAGTTATTAGGTAGGAATATAATAAGAAAAGGGAATAACAATTGGTTGCTTAAATACTACAGAATTCAGTTGATATTGCTGGGTAAGTCAACATGCAGATAGTTGAAAATAAAACTTACTCCGAACAAAGTCTGGACAGATGATTTTATCGGGGAAGTTAGCATATATCTGATGACCAGGCCCTTTTATGTGTAGTGCAATATTACTGCCAGCTTTCAGTACATAAAACTTAAAAATTTCTTTCCAAAAGCCAGTGCCAAAATAGGAGTCACCATGTTCATCAAGTCTTACAGTAGCAACGATTGTAAATCCATGGTTTGTGTGTAGTATGACATCCGCGCAGCCTTGATCTATGTAAAGGGAAAAATTGTGCACTACATAATCTGTTGCATAGCAAGGGATGTGATGGATAAAATGGTTGGATTGTTAAAGAAAATATGGTAACATGCAAATATGGGCCCAAATTGAAAGAACTGTACAACAGTTGAAATCGAAGGACAAAAATCTATAATTAAACAGATAGGGTAAACATGATGTCATGGAAATATGAGAGTAATCGAAAGAACAATACATCATTAATTTGCCTAATATGGAAAGAAGAGGGGGAAAAATCCCCTTTGACATATATGGTGCATGTGGCACCTTTTATCCAAATGTAGCAATATTTAGAATATGTTCAGGAAAGTAGGCCATGCCAACCAATTTAGGGTGAGATTGAACATACCGCATGCATCCTCAAGTTATCGGGTACGGTGAGATGGAATCTCCGGTGGAGGTGCAAAGTCCTGAAGTGTTGGCGCACTATAGATTCTATGAATGAAAGAAAACCCTCAAATCAGCTCGAATAAAAATGAATTCACGGCGATTTTCGTCGGGTGATTAAAGGAGGCAGATGAATTGGGATAAGAGATGAGATAATATCTCATTAAATTAGTTACCTTGTCGTCCATGAGAAAGAACCCTCAGTACGGAGCGGAGCTGGGTCGACCGCGAGCAGCATCGAGAAAGTCGATGGCGATAGGTGGCGGCAAGCGGAAGTGGCGAAATGCGGTGGGCTTTGCCGGCAGCCTGGCGGCGGCAGGCAGGCATCGAGCTAAGTGTTTACCGCTGCGACAGGCGATGCCATGGCATAGACGTGGAGGAGATTGTGCAGGTGTGAATGGGGAACGCATCGGAGGGGGTGGCGGGCGGGGTGACGATTTTTGTGACGTGGGGATGGTGAGGGTTTTCTTTTTTCTTTTTTGAATTGGGTGGTGAGGGTTTTCTGTCCCACAAAGAATTTTGAGGGAAACGGTTTGCTAGAGCGAACCGTGTGTGGTTGACGCAACGGGCAAAATGAAAGTTATTGCACACTGTTTCAATTTTGGGAACCGTGTGTGATTGACGTACTACCTCTATCCTGGTTTATTCGCCCCCTTTGTAATTTTTACCAAATTTTGACCAAATATTCAACATACTCAGACATAGATAATAAGCATACACGTACATAAGCATAGTTCAACCATAAGTACATAGTTCAACCGTCATTAAGCATACTCAAGCATACATAGTTTGATTCATCCCACATCTCATCTCACATGCCGGGACGATCCTGAAGCTTCTCCAGGTAGACGGCGTACGCGCCGTGCACCACCCTGCGAGAATACTTCTGCTTGAAGGAGCCAATGGCCCGTCCTCTTGCATGCGCGAGAACACTTAGATACACGTCATGAAGCTTCTGGTTGCAAAATGGGCATCGATAGCCACCGTTCCAGGTCCTAATACGCCTGTTATGCATTCCCTCATAAAGCTCCCTCAGTATTTGCCTCTTGTACCTCCTCTGGACATCTTCATCCTCGCTGTTCACATCGTCAGACAACACCTATACAAATAGTAAAACAAATTTGGCACCAAATCAATGATTACATGTCATGAAGTAGGATTAGGAATTTATGGCTATTTATTTATACATATCTAGAGATTATGGTTCGATTTTTAAGCACAGTCGTCTATGTACAGACCAATCTTGAAGAAAATAATGGCACAAACATATGCAGGTCATTCAAAATCAATTCTCAAGTCCTGGCTAGGAATTATAAGCACGAACACTAACCCTAGTCGGATTACTAGCAGAAATCATTTGCACAGATGAAACAACAAATCACTTATCACTTGTACCATTCAAACAATCAATACACTACACAGATCTAACAAAACTTACTCAGATTTCATGGATTGGGAGAACATAACCATAGGATTTCTATTCCAAAAAGGGGGAGGCAGGAGTAACCAGAGAAACCCAATGATCTATTTGACACATAAATGGGTATAGATGACTAACCAGCTGTCCGTCGTCGTCGGAGTCGTCGCCGGAGTGGTCATTGGAGTCGTCGCCAGAGTGGTCGTCAGAGTCGTCGCCGGAGTGGTCGTCGGATTCATCGCCGGGGTTGTCACCAGAGTCGGTGTGGAACTCCGCCTCCAGCTGTGGAAGCTCGACGCCATCGATGACGTCAGGGTGCAATGATAACTCGCTGGCGGTGACAGCAACCTCTGTCTCCATCTCCACGCCGCGCTCTGGTGCTTTAGCAGCCCCGGCGTTGCCACTCCCTTTGATGGGGCGCTTCGGTGGCATCCTCATACACTGACGGCTTTGAGGACTGAAAGCGGCGTCGAGGATGCAAGCAGAGAGAGAGGAGTGTGTGTGTGTGTGTGTGTGTGTGTGTGTGTGTGGAGAGGATGGGGAGTGCGGCCGCTCGGGCGCACCATTAATATGGAGTAGTGGGAGTTGTGGGGAAGAGGCGGGCGGCAGTCAAACCGATGGCTCGCCTCCCGATGAGCCTTGATAACCCACAATTATAGGGGATCACAATAGTTTTCGAGGGTAGAGTATTCAACCCAAATTTATTGATTCAACACAAGGGGAGCCAAAGAATATTCTCAAGTATTAGCAGCTGAGTTGTCAATTCAACCACACCTGGAAGCTTAATATCTGCAGAAAAGTGTTTAGTAGCAAAGTAATATGATAGTAGTGGTAACGGTAGCAAAAGTAACGGTAGCAAAAGTAGTGTTTTGGTATTTTGAAGTGATGATAGCAATAGCAATGGAAAAGTAAATAAGCGAAGAACAATATATGTAAAGCTCGTAGGCAATGGATCAGTGATAGAGAATTATGCCGGATGCGGTTCATCATGTAACAGTCATAACTAGGGTGACACAGAACTAACTCCAATTCATCAATGTAATGTAGGCATGTATTCCGAATATAGTCATACGTGCTTATGGAAAAGAACTTGCATGACATCTTTTGTCCTACCCTCCCGTGGCAGCGGGGCCTAGCGGAAACTAAGGGATATTAAGGCCTCCTTTTAATAGAGTACCGGACCAAAGCATTAACACATAGTGAATACATGAAATCCTCAAACTACGGTCAACACTGGGAGTGGTCCCGATTATTGTCACTTCGGAGTTGCCGGATCATAACACATAGTAGGTGACTATAGACTTGCAAGATAGGATCAAGAACTCTCATATATTGATGAAAACATAATAGGTTCAGATCTGAAATCATGGCACTCGGGCCCTAGTGACAAGCATTAAGCATAGCAAAGTCCTAGCGACATCAATCTTAGAACATAATGGATACTAGGGATCAAACCCTAACAAAACTAACTCGATTACATGATAAATCTCATCCAACCCATCAGCGTCCAGCAAGCCTACGATGGAATTACTCACGCACGGCGGTGAGCATCGTGAAATTGGTGATGGAGGAAGGTTTATGATGACGATGGCGACGGATTCCCCTCTCCGGAGCCCCGAACGGACTCCAGATCAGCCCTCCCGAGAGGTTTTAGGGCTTGGCGGCGGCTCCGTATCGTAAAACGCGATGAATCCTTCTCTCTGATTTTTTTCTCCCTGAAAGCAAATATATAGAGTTGGAGTTGAGGTCGGAGGAGCTCCAGGGGGCCCACGAGGTAGGGGGCGCGCCCCCACCCTCGTGGCTAGGGTGTGGGCCCCCTGGTCTTCATCTTTTGCAAGGATTTTTTATTATTTCCAAATAGACGTTCCGTGAAGTTTCAGGTCATTCCGAGAACTTTTGTTTATGCACACAAATAACACCATGGCAATTCTGCTGAAAACATCGTCAGTCCGGGTTAGTTCCATTCAAATCATGCAAGTTAGAGTCCAAAACAAGGGCAAACGTGTTTGGAAAAGTAGATACGACGGAGATGTATCAAGGCTACGCATCGGACTGCTCGCATGCCTACCAAAGTTTCACACAACTACTCGCATGCCTCCCGATGACCCTGCGCAGCGAGCACTCCTCCGTCAATTTACACACCTACATGCATGCCTCCCTGTCTGCCTGTGCGGCGGACTGCTCGCATGCATCCCGTCAACTCACGCCTGCTCGCATGAGACACGGGTCGCGCGGCGGCACGTATATTGTTTTTATATTTGGATGATTAATACTGCCGCTTTATTACTTAACCGAAGCATGACACATATCCAATGTGGGTCTAACGCTCATGGTTCGAATAATTAATCCATTTGGGATATTGGTTCCCAATTATTAATAATCTCCCGTTTGTAATTAGATAAAGATTACATCAAAACCGGTCTCAAATTTGAAAAAAAGTACAATGCCACTTTGTATTGGTGTCCATATGACAACACGATAAGTTTCATGAACTTCAAATAAGTTTTGGATGTACTAGAATTTAAAAATCAAGATTCTCAATGTTTGAAATTGGTTGCATGGGGAGTAAACATGCACCCAGTGAGACACATGTGTTTTTGCAATCCATTTAGGTACACTGTCACGTGTGCATGTAGCTCAAATTTGATTTTTGCACATTATACCCGTAGAAAATCAATCAATTAATGTACTAAAACGTCTTAATGATCTCCGTGATTTTTTTGAAATTAAAACGTCCCTCCTTTGGTAACATATGTTCACCGTGGGATAATTAATTTAACACGCATCCTAGTTGCGGTGGATTCGCGGTGTGTGTGTGGGTGTGTGCGTCCGGGGGTGGCGGGTGGCTCGCGGTACACTACGAGTTGTGAGACACTGTGTGGGTTGGCCGTTTTGTTAGGCAGGCCGGTGCCACATCAGAGTCGTGAAATTATTATTTAAAACATTACACAACCCTTTCATACATACATGTTTTGGCCATATGTAGTCGATGGTTGTCCTACACGACACTCGATACTCGCGTGTGACGCTTTCTGTGGGCCCGCGAGGTCGTCGTCCATCACTTTGACGAACAACCGGTAGTGAGGTTAATTTGACCAGCAAGGTAGAATCTTTTTTGTTTGTGTTATGGTGGTATAAAGTACGCGTAGAAGAGGTGGGAGGGGACTAGCATATATACTACACGTACGCGTCCATGAACAAGTACACCTCACTCAGTATTGGGACTTTTTGGTTTCCGAGGCACGTGTCACATCAAAATTGTGAAATTGGCTATTCAAACATCGCACAACACCTTTTTAGACCACATGCATGCACGCGGTGGCTATCCTAGCTAGGACACTCACGTGTGACACTTCCATCTGTGGGCCCACGAGGCCATCGTCGATGCATGCATGCATCACTTTGATCTACATCGGGAGAGGTTAATTAATTTCACCATCGATGAGGATTCTTTTGGGTTGTACATATATTACGGCAGGATCATATAGTATGCGGTGAAGAGGGGGAAGGGGACCATCATATCTAGTACGCTTCATGAACCTCGCTCTGTGTGGGTGCATGGTTTACGGCTTTTCTGGCATGTGGCACATCAAAGTTGTGCATTTTGGGTATTCAACATATATATGTTTGGCCCACATGCAAAGCGGTGGTGGTTGTCCTCTCGCACCCACTTAAGCGGTTATCAGCGATATCGATGCTTTCCATCTGTGGGCCCGCTTGGTCCATCACTTGCCTGACAACAAGAGAGGTTAATTTGACTTAGGAGGGGATTATTATTTTTGCTCTGGGATGACATGCATGATATAGTTTGAGCACACACACACATGCATGTGTACGCATGAATTCCTCCCATTGAGTCGAAGTGGCTAGTACAACGACACATTATGAACCGATCTCGCTCTGTGTGGGGAGCTAGTGTACGATTTTTGACGCACGCGCCACATCAATGTTGTGAAATGGTATTCAAACATGCATGCACGCATTAGCTCCATACATATGCATGTAGAGGTTGCCTTCAAACGGTACACTCCCTCGCGTGGTTATCGGCGACAAGCCTATATATTCATGGGCCCGCGTGGACATCCATGATCACCTTGACCAACAAAAAGATAGGTTACCATGGCGGATTCTTCATTTGGTCTGTGTTATCGTAGTATAGGTCATGGTGAGATTCAGACCTTACGTTTGAGCGCATATTGTTGGGGATATGACTATTAGGTATGACCCGCCCAGGAGGGGCCGGGTCAACCACAATGACGGTACATCCTAGAAGCCCAAGAGAGTATACCAGACGGCAGTTCATAGATAGGCCGGTAAGAGGCCCAAGCCCAGAGACGGCTTAAGGCCCGTAAGTGTAAACCGCCATGTATGAGTAGACTTGTAATATAAGGCATGTAAGATACGTCACCGAGCCGGACACGTTGTATGAGCTGGCCTGGACTCTGTAGGCCGCAGGGCGTCAACCCGTGTATATAAGGGGACGACCCGACAACGGCTTAGGGCAAAAAACATCAAATCGAGAGCCAGACAAAGCGTGTTTGCTCCCTGGTAATCAAAACCCTAGCAATACCACCTCAACTAGAGTAGGCCTTTACCTTCACCGCAAGGGGCCGAACCAGTATAAACTCTCTGTGTCCCTTGTCCCGTTTAACCCCTTTAAGCTAACCTTGCCGCAATGGCTCCACAACTAAGTCCTTCCATGAGGAAATCTGCCGTGACACTCCCACGACACATATACTATGCACGCATGCATGCATGAATCCCCGTCGTTGGCTTGAGGTGTGGTGTAACATACATATGCATTGTCAACCTAACCCTCACTCAGCGTGGGGATTTCTAGTTGGAAATCACGGTGCCACATCAAAGTTGTTCCATTGTTACTCAAAAACACACCTCTTCATACATATGTTTGGGCCACACGCATGCAGTGGTTGTCTTTAGGGACTAGCTACTTGCATGATTATTAGCGAGCTAGCCCATCTCCGGGGTTGCATGGACGACCATCACTTTGACCAACAACAAGAGAGAGGTTGTACGACCAAGGTGGATTATTCTTGGTCCGTTTTACGATCCATCTTGGTGAGATATCCCTCTCTGGCCCGCCGACTGAAAGTGTGTGTGGGGGGGGGTTGCTACTTTGCACTTTGCTAGGTGAACCTCGGTTGGGGGGGCATGCATTCATAGCTTAGAATTCCCTTCGTGGTGACACGAGGGGGGGCTGCTAGCTACTTCGCACTTAGCTAGGTGAACCTCGGTTGGGGGGCATGCATTCATAGCTTAGGATTCCCTTCGTGCCGACACGAGGGAAGGGGGGCTGCTAGCTACTTCACACTTTGTTAGGTGAACCTCGGTTGGGGGGCATGCATTCATAGCTTAGGATTCCCTTCGTGCCGACACGAGGGAGGGGGCTGCTAGCTACTTCGCACTTTCCTAGGTGAACCTCGGTTGGGGGGAGGGGGCATGCATTCATAGCTTAGGATTCCCTTCACGCCGACACGAGGGGGGGCAAGCAATACCATGCGCTTTGCGAGAGAGCCGCCACATCGAAGTTGCATTTGGTATTTGAAAATCAAACCACCCTTTTGATACATAAATTTGGTCCACATGCAAGTGTGTTCGTGTTCTGACCCTCTCCCGCGTCATTTTTCGCTAAATTTATGAACATTAGACAAGTCGGATGACGCAACAGACACGGTTCACTCAAACTAACCATGTGCCACTCTAGTGTCCCTGTCACGCACACATCAGCACAGTACATTGGGCTCTGCGAGGCTCCCCCTCACAAAAATATCTGCCCGCCTCGAGGGTTTTCTGTTTCATAACCCACGGTTGTTATCTCCGGACCGTGTGTGATGTTTCTTGTTCCCAATCCCGCCTGCATCCCTAGAAAATATCTGCCCGCCTCGAGGGTTTTTCTGTTTCATAACACACTATTGTTATCTCCGGACCGTGTGCGATGCACTATCCTCAATATTTTCAATATCCTGGCATTTCACTCCCGCGCTTGACTCCCGTGTAGTAAAATTTTCAGTACCCGCGTCATTTCCTCAAACACCCCCGCCCCCTCCACACACACACACACCAAAACCTCGTCAGGCGTGCACACACACACACACCCCTCCCTTGCTCGAAACCCTAGCAAGGTGTCGACCACTGCCGTAAGGCCTCTATTGTCAACATCTGCCGGTTTGCCCGTGCAACTTACCCACTGATCTCCATACACAGGACGCCCTGAGTTTCTTAGATGACGCCTGCCAAATGCCCCTTTCCCACATATCCCCATCCCCATCCCCCACTTTAGAGCGTCGCAACCTAAGCCCGGCTATGCTTCCCGTGGAGCTCAAGGAGCGACTGGCCCAAAAGAGGTGTATAGTGGTATCTTCGCCCGACGTCACCGAGGAAGTTGACGACCATTACTGGCGGCAGGCACTCAAGCAGCGGGCTAGAGTATGCGGGTATGTCTCGGCCGCCGGCTACGACATCGAGGTCATCGACAGCGACGACTTGAGGCGGGCTATGTCACAGGTTAAGTGGACCACCCCCAACCCCTCGGGTTCAACCACCGTCGATCTCATCCATGGCCCCGCCGCTGATCTCCTCTCGCTTGTTGTGAATAATTTGCCATTCTACATCGCCATCGAGCCCCTTTTGTCATTTCTGAAGGACACGTTCTGCGACGCTGGCTTAGGATCCACAGCTTCCAAGTCAGACCTCATCGACGACGACCACGAGGAGGGCACCCTCTTTGGCTCTTCCAAGGGGAAAGCACCCGTCTGCGACATCAGGGAGGGCACCCTACAGCCATGCTCTTCCAAGGGGAAGGAGCCCATCTGCGACAACATGGAGCGCATCCAGGGTCTATGCTCTTCCCACGGGAACGAGCCCATCTGTGACAAGTGAGGAAACCCATGATCTGTTTTGTCGTGCCTCTTCACAGGGGGAAACCCATGATTTGTTTTGTCGAGTCTCTTTTGTAGTGTAGTGAGAATATGTCCAGTTTTAATTGCTATATCTGGTTGTTTGCAGTATGCCTTGTTTATTTCAGTTGTTCACAATGTGATGCTCTATATGTGCAATTATTTACTGTGCAGTACATTTCATCAATCCAATTTTAAACATACCGATAGGAATGGATATATTTGCTTGCTGTTAAGCCTGTTATAGCTAGCATATGCCTCTTTTAAAGTTTTTTTATTGTTCGACTGTTTGTAGTTAGCATATGTCCAGTTTCAAAAGCTATCTTTGGTTGTTCGTAGTATGCCTTGTTTATTCCAGTTATTCACAACGTGATGTTCTATATGTGCAAGTATGAACCGTGCAGTTCAATTTTATCAGTACCAGTTTCAACAATACCACTATAAATGACTACATTTGGTTGCTGCATCTTGTAGTTAACACGCCTTTCCATTTTTATTTAACAATAATCAGTGTACTTAGACCGGCACAATACCAGTTTGAATGACTATGTTTGCTTGTTGTCAAATGTTAGGCCTGTTGCAGTTAGCACACCTTTCCACTTGTTTTGCTTACTAGCGTGCTTCAACCTGCAAACTGAAGCTATCTTTTGGAGATTATTTTGTCTGCCATGAATAATTTTGGTTGATGTTTAGCCTGTTGTGCTTAACATGCTTCTCGATGTACCTACACAGGACAATTTTGGGAACAACTGCTATTTTTCAGTGAGGTTAGTTTCATCCCATGGCTTATATCTTCTCACTGATCAGGATATCAGTAGCTGGTACCATATAGGCCGGCTGCTGATAGGGGACTAATTGGTGAATCAGACTTTTAACTGAATATATTTGTAACCCATTTATCGTTAGGTTAACTAGGGCCATATGTAAAATATCTGAGGCTACATAGCAACATGCACTGTACTTAATGTCTAAATATGCAATCCTAGACTACATAGCAACAAGGAAGAGTGTTACATTAATGTTCTAATGATGTCTAGATATACGTAGAAGAGCAGCAGCAACAACAACAACACAACCCTGTTTGGATACTCAACTTAGCTAGAGGTTAGAGTTAGTTTCTAGCTCATGACTAACCCTAAACTAACTCCATCCAAAGAGTTGTTTGGATGGCAGGGTTAGATTGACAATAAATGCACTAGGAGAACTAGCTCCAATTAGCACCTCTTGGGTTGGATAGTTTTTTTGGGTGGGTTATAGATGCAACTAGCTCAAACTAGCCCTCATGTTTAGATATAGTTTAGGGCTATTTGAGCCCGAACTAGCTCAAACTAACTGTAACCCATGGATACAGCAACAGTTAATCAACCGATATTTATAAGAATGCACTAAACTCCTTTCGACCCATAATATAAGATGTTAATTCATCTAATATGTGAGTATATTGGATGTTATAAGATACTCCCTCCGTTCCTAAATATTTGTCTTTTTAGAGATTTCAAATGGACTACCACATACGGATGTGTATAGACATATTATAAAAGAGTGTTGTACTACATCATTGTGCAATTGCTGTTTAGCTTCTAATATTAACTTGGTGCTTTTAGGTACATATGTCATTGGTAAGATCCGCGCTTCGACCCTTTCTGCGTATGGGGCAATGAGATAACGATGAACCAGCATCAAGTGAGGAAGCTGATAAAGATTGTTAGTAAAATGGGTCCAAAGATGGCAATTAAACTATTTGTTTACACTTTATCCAAGACAACAACGAACTGCAGGATGGTAAGTAAAAACTCTGCAGCCTTCTTTTTACTGCCCATAATGAGTTGTGTTAGATGACAATGTCTGAATCTTTTTCCTTTGCAGTGGTTGCCAAAGCAGTTTACTCAAGATTACCTCCCAAACTACATGATTGGTGGGCATGCAAAGGTTAAAGTATTTCTACCAGAACACGATGATTATCTAGATGTTTTCATGAAGACCGTGAAGGATGGGCGGTCGGCCATCACAAGGGGTTGGACTAGAGTCGCGCGTGCCTTCTGCATGGAGGAGGGCACAATATGGGCATTCCGCTCCACCTTGTTCAGCAACCAGACTGTATTTCACCTATTTCTTTGCCGTATTTAATAGTACAAGTATACAACTATAGTTCATCATTCTTTATTTGGTTCTTATGTAATTCTTGAACATATGTACCTATGAATCGAATAATGCATTGGTTGTTTGAACCTGATGGATATGAATAAAGTTGTAGCATACATTCAAATTCAAATTCAAATCCGGTACAATCTGAAATAGCAACAATTAAATTACGGTGAAATTACACTCTCCAGGTTGCTACGGCACACATGGTTGGTAAAACACAAACGTTTGTGATATACACCATAATCCGAGATGGTTCAAAGAGAGAAAACGTCTGCAAGCATGCACACAATTGTTGTTTGCAAAGCGTGTGCGAGGTCAGACAATATCAAAAATGGTGCGGGCAAACTAAACGTTTGTGTTAGTTGCCTTATCGTACACGATTCGCAACCATGAACTGTTTCTGATGAAGTATGCACCGTAAATGTTGCACCATAGAATAGCGTGTGCGATAGTTGTCGTGTACGACGATTTTATGACGGTCTGACATTTCGTAATCCTGTCCGACACTCGTACGACGATTAGCTAATCTTCTTAAAAGTGAACCGTTTGTGATGGGCCGCGCATCATACACGTTCTATAATAGTGAACCGTTTGTGATGGGCCGCGCATCGTAAACGTAGCACCACAGAATACCGACTGCGATGGCAATGCGAGAAGAAATGAGTAGGAGTACTATAGGGTCCCTATCCCTGACGGTTTCTGGGTCGTGTGGGAAGGACCCCCTATCATCCACGCTCATTTGGCGACAGTTCCAAATGCCGTCATGGAAAGGGGTTAAAAACCGTTTGTATAGCACCGATGCGTACCAGTGGATGTCTCTTATTGATTTACCACTATCGTTTTGGGGTTATGCCTTAGAGACAACTGCATTCATGTTAAATAGGGCACCGTCTAAATCCCTTGAGATGACACCGTATGAACGGTGGTTTGGCAAGAAAGCTAAGCTGTCGTTTCTTAAAGTTTGGGGTTGCGACACTTATGTTAAAAGGCTTTAGCTTGATGAGATCGAACCCAAATCAGAGAAATGCGTCTTCATAGGATACCCTAAGGAAACAATTGGGTACACCTCCTACCACTGATCCAAAGGCAAGATCTTTGTTGCCAAGAATGGAACATTTCTAGAGAAGGAGTTTCTCTCGAAAGAAGTGAGAGGGAGGATAGTAGAATTTGATGAGGTAATTGTACCTTCTCTCGAATTGGCTCATCAGAGAAATCTGTTCCCGTGATGCCTACACCAACTAGAGAGGAAGCTAATGATGATGATCATGAAACTTCAGATCAAGTTACTACTAGACCTCGTAGGTCGAACATAGCACGTTCCGCACCAGAGTGGTACGGTAATCCTGTTCTGAAAGTCATGTTACTAGACCATGACGAACCTATGAACTATGAAGAAGCTATGATGAGCCCAGATTCCGATAAATGGATTGAGGCCATGAAATCTGAGATAGGATCCATGTATGAGAATAAAGTGTGGACTTTAGTGGACTTGCCCGATGATTGGCAAGCCATAGATAATAAATGGATCTTTAAGAAGAAGACTCACATTGATGGTAATGTTACTGTCTACAAAGCTCGACTTGTCACAAAAGGTTTTCGACAAGTTCAAGGAGTTGACTACGATGAGACTTTCTCACCCGTAGCGATGCTTAAGTCTATCCGAATCATGTTAGCAATTGCCGCATTTTATGATTATGAAATCTGGCAAATGGACATCAAAACTGCATTCCTTAATGAATTTCATAAAGAAGAATTGTATATGATGCAACCAGGAGGTTTTGTCGATCCTAAAGGTGCTAACAAAGTGTGCAAGCTCCAGCGATCCATCTATGGACTGGTGCAAGCATCTCAGAGTTGGAATATACGCTTTGATGAGGTGATCAAAGCATATGGTTTTATACAGACTTTCGGAGAAGCCTATATTTACAAGAAAGTGAGTGGGAGCTCCATGGCATTTCTAATATTATATGTGGATGGCATATTGTTGATTGGAAATGATGTAGAATTTCTGGATAGCATAAAAGGATACTTGAATAAAAGTATTCAATGAAAGACCTCGGTGAAGCTGCTTATATATTGGGCATCAAGATCTGTAGAGATAGATCAAGAAGCTTAATAGGACTTTCACCAAGCACATATCTTGATAAAGTTTTGAAGAAGTTCAAAATGGATCAGTCAAAGAAATGGTTCTTGCCTGTGTTACAAGGTGTGAAGTTGAGTAAGACTCAAAACCCGACCACGACAGAAAATATAAAGAGAATGAAAGTCATTCCCTATGCCTCGGCCATAGGTTCTGTAAAGTATGATATGTTGTGTACCAGACCTATTGTGTACCTTTCCATGAGTTTGGCAAGGGGGTATGATAGTGATCCAGGAGTGGATCACTGGACATCGGTCAAATTTATCCTTAGTTACCTAAGAGGACTAAGGAAATATTTCTCGGTTATGGAGGTGATAAAGAGTTCGTCGTAAAGAGTTACGTCAATGCAAGCTTTTACACTAATCCAGATGACTCTGAGTCTCAATATAGATATGTATTAAAAGTGGGAGAAATTAGTAGAGCAGCTCCATGCAGAGCATTGTAGACATAGAAATTTGCGAAATACATACATATCTGAATGTGGCAGACCCGTTGACTAAACCTCTCTCACAAGCAAAACATGATCACACCTTAGTACTCTTTGGGTGTTAATCACATAGTGATGTGAACTAGATTATTGACTCTAGTAAACTCTTTGGGTATTGGTCACATGGCGATGTGAACTATAGGTGTTAATCACATGACGATGTGAACTAGATTATTGGCTCTAGTGCAAGTGGGACACTAAAGGAAATATGCCCTAGAGGCAATAATAAAGTTGTTATTTTATATTTCCTTATTCATGATAAAGGTATATTATTCATGCTAGAATTGTATTGATTGGAAACCTTGATACATGTGTGAATACATAAACAAACACTGTATCCCTAGAGAGCCTATACTAGACTAGCTTGTTGATCAAAGATGGTTAAAGTTTCCTAACCATGGAAATGAGTTGTCATTTGATAATGGGATCACATCATTAGGAGAATGATGTGATGGACAAAACCCATCCATTAGCTTAGCATTTTATCGTATAGTTTATTGCTACTACTTCCATGTATGTCAAATACATATTCCTTTGACTATGAGATCATGCAACTCCCCAATACCGAAGGAATACCTTGTGTGCTATCAAATGTCACAACATAACTGGGTAGTTATAAATATGCTCTACTGGTATCTCCGAAGGTGTTTTGTTGGGTTGGCGTGAATCGAGATTAGGATTTATCACTCCGAGTATCGGAGAGGTATCTCTGTGCCCTCTCGGTAATGCACATCATAATAAGCCTTGCAAGCAAATGACTAATGAGTTAGTCACGTGATGATGTATTACGGAACAAGTAAAGAGACTTTCGGGTAACGAGATTGAACTAGGTATGAAGATACCAACGATCAAATCTCGGGCAAGTAACATACCGATGGATAAAGGGAATAACATATGTTGTCATAACGGTTCGACCGATAAAGATCTTCGGAGAATATGTAGGAGCCAATATGAGTGTCCAGGTTCTGCTATTGGTTATTCACCGGAGAGATGTCTCGGTCATGTCTGTCTACATAGTTCTCGAACCCGTAGGGTCCGCACGCTTAATATTCGATGACGATTTTGTATTATATGAGTTATGTAAGTTGGTGATTGAATGTTGTTCAGAGTCCTGGATGAGATCATAAACATGACGAGGAGTCTCAAAATGGTTGAGAGGTAAAGATTGATATATAAGACGATAGTATTCGAATACCGGAAGTGTTCCGGAGGGTACCGGGTACATATCGGGTCACCGGAAGGGGTTCCGGGTACCCCCGACAAAGATATGGGCCTAATGGGCCAAGAGGGGAAACATAGCAGCCAGTAGGGGCTGCTGCGCCCCCCATATGGGCCGAACCAGAGGAGGAAGGAAAGAGGGGAAGAGAGAAGGAAGGGGAGGTATTTGGACTCCCCCTTCCTTCCCTCCTCCCTCCTCCTTCCTTCCCCCTCCGGGAAATATGGTAGGGGGGCGAATTGGACTAGGCCCCCAAGTAGGATTACTTCTACTTGGGGCGCCCCAAGGCTGTTCCCCTCCCCCTCCCACCTATATATACGTGGGGAGGGGCGCCTAGAACACACACCAACAATCGTTAGCCGTGTGCGGCGCCCCCTTCACAGTTTACACCCCCGGTCATAGTTTCGCGGTGCTTAGGCGAAGCCCTGCGTGGATCACTTCACCATCACCGTCACCACGCCGTTGTGTTGACGGAACTCATCTACTTCCTCGACACCTTGCTGGATCAAGAAGGTGAGGGACGTCATCGCGCTGAACGTGTGCAGAACTCGGAGGTGCCGTACGTTCGGTACTTGATCGGTTAGAGCTAGAAGAAGTTCGACTACATCAACCGCATTGTCAAACGCTTCCGCTTTTGGTCTACGAGGGTACGTAGACACACTCCCCCCCTCGTTGCTATGCATTTCCTAGATAGATCTTGCATGAGCGTAGGAAGTTTTTGAAATTGCATGCTTCGTTTCCCAACATATCCGACCAACATATTGCATATCTGGCCAAATGATTTAGACAACAATGCATATCCGGCCAAGTGACCAGCACAACAATGTGCATATCCGTCCAACAATGTGCATATCCGTCCAAATGATCTAGACAACAATGCATATCCGGCCGAATGATGAACACACTTACTTGCTCGGAGATTTGAGCACCACTTGGCCACCGTGTGATGAGTTGCCTCGAGTGGCCGCAATACTTCAACATGGCCTCTTGGATAATGTACCATCGTTGGTTGACAGATGTTGCGCCATGGTTGCAGATGAGCCTGTTGGAATTAGGCTCGAAATGCTTGTGTTCATGGAACCACGAGTGAATTTTGGCCCAAAATGTTGTGCTCTTTTGCTCCGTGCCATGGATCGGATTGATTCTAGTGGCCAACCATACGTCGCACAAAAAAAATCATCATCCCACATGTTGAAGCTTTCTCCTCTGCCCTTCTTCTTTGGATCGGCAGCAAAATCATCCGTATCATCGTCCTTGTCGTCCTCCTCCTGATGTCTGGTGGCCCAGTCCTGCTACTGTATCCAGGCCCAGCTGGGTGTATGTTCCGGAGTGGGTGTAGCTCGGTTGCGTGCCCGACTAGGTGTATGTGTTGGACTGGGTGTAGCCCGGATGGGTGTATGAGCCGTCCTGGGTGGGCTCCGAGTCATCCACCTGCCCGTCCTCATAGCAACCTTCTGCCCCGCCTCCATCATGGATCATCTCAAGCATCTCCCTGCCTGCATCGCGTACCTTGGCTCTCCCACTTTAGGCATACCATTAAATAATGTGCAGGCACCCAGCTGCTCCAGGCCCGACGTCCGTGTGCGGATAAGCTCTGGCGATGGACACTCCGAGAATAGTAGCGGCGTCGTGTTGATGTTGAGGTAGAAAGGCACTTGCATGGTGCTAGATGCCCGGGACAGGCTACCGAGATGTGTGGCGGCATAGAAGTATGGAGCCTTGCAATGCTCCAGCCAGAGCGGCATCTGCACGGTCGACGACGATGGCAGGGCCCTGCGTCCTAGACTCCGTCCTGCACCACGCCCGCCGCCTACACGTCCACCGCCACGACCACCACCTCCATGTCCGCCAGCCTTCTGCTTCTTGAGCGCCTTTGCCTTTGCCTTCGCTTTGAGGCCGCAATTTTGCCTTGTCTCCTAGTTGATCTTTCGGGCAAGCGCGATTGTCGGATCCTCCACCACCGCTGTCCTCGACAGCTTCTCATACATTTCCAAGCGTCGACGGCGACGAAACAGGGTGGGAATTGACTGGAGAGCGATGTGAGGGAAGGGGAGAGTAGGAGATTTAGCCGCGGAAACAATGTGGCCAACTATAAAAGCATGGGCTCCGACTTAGTTTTGGTTGGGTCTAGGGTGTCGGAGTCCTATCCGTCTGGTCTCCGGACTCCCGCAGACTCCCCTAATTTGGTTCTAGTTTGCAGGAAAATGGCGGTTCGGATTACTCCACGGATCGATGGGAGTCACCGTTGAATGGCTTGCAAGGTCCGGACGGCTGCGTCTGGATGTATAAAGGTGGATTGGGGGGAGGGGGGGGGAGGGCGGCGTTGGAGATGCCGTTACTTTGCATATATTTCTCCCTTGCCTCACTTTCCAGAGGGCCACACGTACACAAAGACCCTAGAGTAGTCAGCTAAAAAAACTATAATAGCCAGCGAATGTTCGCTGGGCGATGTGACATTTCCAAACTTTTTGCTTGCACTTCTTCAGGGGACGCATAGTAATATTTTTAGAGATGAATGGTAGTTTCTAGAAAGAAGGAAATTTTGTGGCAAAAAGGGCAGAAATTGCCATCACCTATCACCTAAAAATGCCACTAAAACGTTCGTTTGCCATCCTCCTCCCTCCTGCCAGGAACGTTCGTCGGATAGTATTTTTAAAAAAAGAACACTAGATTGGTGCATCTTTTTTTTCAGAAAACAGGCACAAGGTTTTTTTGGCTTTAAGTTAATATAAAACCAGCAGAGGCCAAGTAACCACATGGTTAAAGTTTCACCAACCAAATAATAAAATGCAAAGAAGGTACATATCTCACTCAAAATGAGCGCTGGAAAAGCTAAGAAACGCCTTGCTCAAACTCAGGAACCCCTGAATATGTTTGATCTTGCGAAGGATGCCCGATGCCGCCTCACAGTCCTTTCTCTTTTCTAGAGGACGCCATTGCTGAAAAAATAGATACTATTTAAAGATATAGTTAGCAAGGTGAGAGGAGATAGTCCCTTCAATGTAAGTTCATTACAAATAGTCTAAAGCGTCCAAGCGAAAGCACTAAACCTTCTCCTCATGAGAAGGGCCACTTTAGAGTTAGAAGAGAGCCTAAAAACATCTACAACCGGACCCCCGATAACCGCCCCAAACGCCCAGACGGACTATCTGGTCACTGCTCGGACAAAAAACATCACCTAAATGGACGCCCCATATCCTGTCCAAACGCTCGGACTGACCGACACTCCCCATATCCGACTCATATCTGGGGCAGATATGAAGATGACTGCACGTGTCCGGACAAGGGCACCACGTCGGATCGGCCCGCTAGAGCACGCGCCACCCCCAAAAGAAAACCACCCCATCGGGCAAGCCCTAGTCAAACCCCTCACTTGTTCAGTCCACTCGTCCTCTCCGCTTGCTCCCAAATCCATCCCGTCCCCTCGCCATGGCCAAGTACGGCCAAGACTCCGGCAGCGAGCCCGATCGCGTGGACTAGGATGGTCTCATGAAGGAGAAGGACGACAGATCTAGCAACGACGTGCCGGACGAGGAGGAGTTTGCGCTCCGCATCACCATCCAGCGCTCGCACCTGGACACCGGCGGGAGCTCGAGCTCCATTGTGTCTGCCGCAACTTCTGCACATCCCGGTGGCGGCGGGCCGCAGTCGCCTGTCCCGCTCCACGCCGCTTCAGATCCGGAGCAGGACATGCGTCTCTCCTTCCCCTTTGGCGCCAACACCGCCCGGGTAGCGGTGGGTGCTCGTGCCTTCGGTTCCCATGCGGATGCGCATGCCAGAGTCGGAGGCTTAGGCGGCCCAGTGTGAGAGCAATGGGCGATGGCCATGGCGGAGCCCGTCTCTTCCCGCCAGCGCGCATGCTCTATCCCCGTCGACCGTGCCTCCGCATGGTCATGCGGTGCTCGCTAACCACGGCGGAGTCCGGCGCAAGAACGCGGAGGCGCTCCACCTCGGGCTCAAGGCGTCTGAGCACCTTGCAAGGGATAAAGAGTCTGCCGCTGCCAAGACCGCCCGCCACGTGAAGGAGCAGCAACGCCTCCTCCGCCACCGTCCGAGAGCTACACCACCAACACGGACGACGACAATGAAGACCCTCCCGCCGCGGACGCCTAACGGAGGATATGGACCGCCGCGCCACCGACCCCAAGGGCAGGGGCCTGGCCAAGAAGCGGTGAATTCCAGCCACCTCCGCATTGTCTACTTTTATTTGCTTGTAGTACAAATCGGATGAACAATGTCTTTTGGGTCCGATGTTGTCGGATGAACTATGTTCTAAACATTTCATTCGATGTTGATATACGTTAGTTTGTTTATGTTGTTGCATGCATTGAATGGATTTGATGCGGGAATATGGGGACTATGGTTGTGGACAACGGAAAATGGGCACTGTTCGGTCACTGGCAGCGGGCGTGTCCAGACACGTCCACGGACGAGTAGGAACTCATATTAGGCAATTTTGATTGTAGATGCTCCAACACACCAGAAAAAACATGGAGGAGTGATGGGCAGAAGCACAGCCAACCGAACAACCCAACCCAGCGGGCAGGGCCAAAGATATCTTGGCTGTTTGGTGTGAACAAGAAGAGGTGCAGTGGATATGAGAATGGTACACGTGAGAAGACCGGTGAAGTCAATGTCGAAAGACTCCATCAAGAATCACAGCATGCAAACTTTAATACTCCTACTAAGAAAAAGGAAACACAGAAAGAGCGTGGGGCCGACGGAATGCTGATCAGGTCACCTGACGACCCCACAGCAATAACCACGTTTATGTTCTGATGAAATCCGAAGCAGCATCTACATGCTCAAGTGGCTTTGAGGAGTTGGGTACGAACTGCAAATCTCTAAAGGACAAACAAAAGCTGGACCCAGACGATTATTAGAAAGAGGACCCAACCCAAAGATACATGATTGGTACCCCTATTTGCAGAAGCATCAGTGCATCACATTACAGGGCCACTTAATTTGGAATACAATTCGTACTGTGCCAAAAGCGACAGGTATGAAAAAGTAAGAGCGGCACGGACATCTCATCGACGGTGAGAGATGACAGTTTAGCACCAAGTTCTGATTGCCAAAAGGGACGCCGTACCTGGACACGAGAGGAGATTGCAGTGCTCAAAGATGGTTCAGCCTGGAGTGATGTATGTCTTGATCCGTAGGATCACAACCTGTGTAACCATCGCTGCTCAAGTCACTGGAATCATCAGAGATGCTCCATGATCGCCTCACTCCCGATTCACCGTCCACTGGGACGGGTACCTGTCTTCTCCACCAAGCGCGCCACGCGGCCACAATTGCAACAAACATGTCCTGTCTCCGGAGCTCCCCGCATGGAAATGGCTGCCACCACAGGAAGCCCACAGCGGAGCGACGAACGCTCTGCCCCAGCACCAACCAGCGATTCCCCCCGTTCCGATTGGGTCAGGCTCGGGACTCCGTCGACGTTGACGGGACCCGAAGTTCTCCCGTCTGTCGCCTCCTGGCCATTTTTCTTGTGCTTTTGTCTCAATGCGGTGGGTGAAGTAAATAAAACCTTACAAAATGATACAGTTTTCTAGCTTTTGACCTATTCATCTTCAATCATGATAATATAACGAACATCAGAGATAATAAAAATTATATCTAAATCCGTAAACCACCTAGCGACGACTACAAGCACTGAAATGAGCGGAACACGCACCACCGTCATCGCTCCCTCACCGAAACTGAGCAAACTTGTTATAGTGACACTCAAAAAGTCATCGTGCTAAGGCCACATAGGACCAACGCATCAGAATAGCAACCGCCAATGATGAAGAGTAGCGTAGATCGGAATGATCCAACCTGAAGACACACAGACGTAGAAGAACGACGACTAGATCCGAGCAGATCCATCAAAGACAGATCCCCAAGAGACACGCCTTCATACGCCCACTGACGATGCCAGACGCACCATCAAAATCGGGGCTAGACAGGGAGAACCCTATTCCAACTTTAGGGAGGCGTCACCGTCTCGCCTTCATGAGCAGTGTTGGAAACGAATATTTTGGCAATGCAACTCAATGTGTTGATCGGTGCATAGCGCACGTATATATGGAGTACAAGGTGGGCCACAACCTCAACTATACAATGACTAGGAGGCGGGCCGGACTATACAATATACATGCACAAACCATATATTCAACACCACCACCCCCCCCTCGCAGTCGAAGCGTCGCCGGAGACGCAAAGACTGGACCTGAACTCCTCGAAAACATAAGTAGGCAGTCCTTTTGTCATAACATCGGCAAACTGTTGCGCCGTCGGGACGTGGAGGACCCGGTGCGCCCAAGGGCCACCTGCTCACGAACAAAGTGTATGTCGAGCTCAATGTGCTTCGTTCGTCGATGATGGACCGGGTTGGCGGAGAGGTACACGGCGGAGACGTTGTCGCAGTAGACAAGTGTGGCCTTGTGAACATCACAAAGCAACTCCTGGAGCAGCTGACGAAGCCAAGAGCATTCGGCAACGGCGTTAGCCACTGCCCGATACTCTGCCTCGGCACTCGAGCGAGAGACTGTGGGCTGTCGCTTGGAAGACCAAGAGATCAGAGACGGCCCAAGGTAGACACAGTACCCCGAAGTGGAGCGCCGTGTGTCCGGGCAGCCAGCCCAGTCCGCATCAGAGTAGGCGACGAGGTCGGTAGAGGCGGAGGCCGTCACTGTAAGTCCCATGGACGTAGTGCCGCGTATGTAACGGAGGATGCGCTTCACCAAGGTCCAGTGAGAGTCACGCGGAGCATGCATGTGAAGACAGACCTGCTGAACGGCATACTGCAAGTCGGGGCGCGTCAGAGTGAGGTACTGCAAGGCACCCACAATGGAGCGATAGAAGGCCGCGTCGGATGGGAGAGAGCCCTCCAGAGCTGAAACCTTGGCCTTGGTGTCAACAGGCGTGGGAGCAGGCTTGCAGTTAAGCATGTCGGCACGATCGAGAAGCTCATGGGCGTAACACTGCTGGTGCAGAAGGAACCCATCTGGCCATCGAACCACCTCAATGCCGAGGAAGTAGTGGAGGGGCCCCAAGTCCTCCAGAGCAAACTCATCGCGAAGACGAGCAGTAAGCCGCTGGAGAAGCGCGACAGTGGAAGCCGTCAGGATGATGTCGTCGACGTAGATCAACAAGTAGGCCGTGTCAACCCCGTGATGGTACACGAAGAGGGACGCGTCGGAGCGGGTCGATGTAAATCCGAGCGTCTGCAGGAAGGCAGCGATGCGCTGGTACCAGGCCCGAGGCGCCTGCTTCAACCCGTAAAGAGAACAGGAGAGCAAGCACACATGGTCCGGATGTGTGGCATCGACGAAGCCGATGGGCTGCTCACAGAACACCTGCTCGGCGAGGTGGCCGTGCAAGAAGGCGTTGGAGACGTCCAACTGATGCACGGGCCATGCTCGGGAGACGGCCAGCTGAAGCACGGTGCGGATCGTGCCCGGTTTAACAACCGGAGCAAAAGTGTCGGTGAAGTCCACGCCCGCACGTTGCCGAAAGCCTCGAACCACCCAGCGAGCTTTGTAGCGCTCGAGAGTCCCGTCGGGACGAGTCTTATGCCGAAAGGCCCACTTGCCCGTGATGATGTTGGCACGAGGTGGCCGAGGGACAAGCTGCCAGGTGCGGTTCTGTTGGAGCGCATCGAACTCTTCCTGCATCGCAGCGAGCCAATGAGGATCCCGAAGGGCGGCTCGAGCTGACGATGGGAGAGGGGACGGCTTAGAGACGGAAGCGGCGAGAAGATACTCATCGCTGGTGTACCACGTACTCGGGCGGAAGGTACCGGCCCGAGAGCGAGTCATCGGGCGGGGCAGCGAGTCCGGGGAGATGGGCGAGGACGAAGAAGAGCCCGCCGCCACTGATGCCGCGAGTGAGACCGCGGGTGAGGCCGCCACGGGCGAGGCTGCAGGCGAGGCCGCCGCGGGCGAGGCCGTGGGGAAGGCCGCCGCGGGCGAGGCTGCCGGCGAGGGCGCGGGGGGCGCCAAGGAGGCTCGCGCCGATGGTGGCGCAGGGGGCGTCGCAGGCGCCGGGAGGGGTGCAGCCCCTAAGGAAACGGCCGGGGAGGAACTCGACCCGGGGCACGGGGGGCACCCTCAAAGCCAGGAGGCGGCCCGAGAGAAGCGCCCGAGCGGCCGTCACCAGGAGCGGGCAAGGCCGCAACATCCGAAGGTACCTGCTGAAACGGAAAAACCATCTCATCAAAGTAAACGTGTCGGGAAGTGATGACCCGATGTGAGATAAGATCATAGCAGCGGTAGCCTTTGGTGTTGGGGGTAGCCAAGAAAAATACAGGCCACAGACCGTGGTGCGAGCTTATGAGAAGTAGTGGAAGCAATGCTAGGGTAGCACAAGCAACCGAAAATGCGAAGCTCGGTGTAGGAAGGTGGCGTGCCGAACAAAAGATGATGAGGAGCAAAATTCCCGCGAGTGCGACAGGGACGGATGTTGAGGAGTAGTGATGCGGTGGCGAGCGCGTCAGGCCAGAAACGTGGTGGAACGTTGGCGTGAAAGAGGAGGGTGCGAACGCAGTCATTAAGAGTGCGAAGCACTCACTCAGCACGGCCATTTTGTTGCGAAGTGTATGGGCAAGTGAGACAAAAAAACGTGCCGTGTGTGGCGAGAAGGTTGCGGATTGCAAGATTATCGAACTCCTTCCCGTTGTCTGTTTGCAACGCATGAATGGGGCGACCAAACTGCGTGGAGACATAGGAGTAGAATGCGGTGAGAGTGGCAACAGAATCCGACTTTCGCCGCAACGGGAAGGTCCACACATAGTGCGAAAAATCATCAAGGAGAACAATGAAAGGATCGAGAAGAGGTGTCTAGAGGGGGGGTGATTAGACACTAAGTGCCAAAAGTTGCAGTTTTTAATATTCTTAAGTTTAAGTGGAGTTTAAGCACAAGTTTAACAAACACAATACATATCAAGCAAGCATGCAATGAGTATATGAGCAGCGGAAAGTAAAGCATGCAACTTGCAAGAATGTAAAGGGAAGGGTTTGGAGTATTCAAACGCAATTGGAGACACAGATGTTTTTGTCGTGGTTCCGATAGGTGGTGCTACCATACATCCACGTTGATGGAGACTTCAACCCACGGAGGGTACCGGTTGCGCGAGTCCACGGAGGGCTCCACCCACGAAGGGTCCACGAAGAGGCAACCTTGTCTATTCCATCATGACCGTCGCCCACGAAGGACTTGCCTCACTAGCGGTAGATCTTCACGAAGTAGGCGATCTCCTTGCCCTTACAAACTCCTTGGTTCAACTCCACAATCTTGTCGGAGACTCCCAAGTGACACCTAGCCAATCTAGGAGACACCACTCTCCAAGAAGTAACAAATGGTGTGTTGATGATGAACTCCTTGCTCTTGTGCTTCAAATGATAGTCTCCCCAACACTCAACTCTCTCTCACAGGATTTGGATTTGGTGGAAAGAAGATTTGAGTGGAAAGCAACTTGGGGAAGGCTAGAGATCAAGATTCATATGGTTGGAATGGAATATCTTGACCTCAACACAAGTGTAGGTGGTTCTCTCTCAGAAAATGTGTATTGGAAGTGTAGGTATGTTCTGATGGCTCTCTCCACGAATGAAGAGTGGGTGGAGGGGTATATATAGCCTCCACACAAAATCTAACCGTTACACACAATTTGCCAAACTCAGTGGGACCGAATGGTTAAACTCGGTCGGACCGATTTAGCAAACCTAGTGACCGTTAGGATTTTTGGTGGGACTAAGATGCAACTCGGTAGGACAGATATGGTTAGGGTTAGGGCATAACGTAATCTCGGTGTGACCGATTACACAAACTCGGTGGGACCGATTTTGGTAATAAGCTAACCAGAGAGTTGGTCAGGCAAACTCGGTGGGACCGATTACACAAACTCAGTGGGACCGATTTTGGTAATAAGCTAACCAGAGGGTTTGCATTGTAATCTCGGTAGTACCGATTGCTCAAACTCGGTGAGACTGATTTTGGTAATGGACATACATAGAGAGATTACAATCCCATCTCGGTGAGACCGAGATCCCTGTCGGTGAAACCGATTTGCTAGGGTTTGTGGCAGTGGCTATGACATCTGAAACTCGGTGGCGCCGGATAGATAGAATCGGTGGGGCCGAGTTTGACTTTTGGTTTAGGTCATATGTGGATGTGGGAAGGTAGTTGAGGGTTTTGGAGCATATCACTAAGCACTTTGAGTAAGCAAGCCATTAAGCAACACCTCATCCCCTCTTGATAGTATTGGCTTTTCCTATAGACTCAATGTGATCTTGGATCACTAAAATAGAAAATGTAGAGTCTTGATCTTGAAGCTTGAGCCAATCCTTTGTCCTTAGCATCTTGAAGGGGTTCCACATCCTCTAGTCCATGCCACTCCGTTGTTGAACTTATCTGAAACATACTAGGTAAAAGTGTTAGTCCAACAAGAGATATGTTGACATTAATTACCAAAACCACCCAGGGAGCACTTGTGCTTTCAATCTCCCCCTTTTTGGTAATTGATGACAACATACATCAAAGCTTTAGATAAAGATATAGAGAATAGCAAGTAAAGCTTTGGAAAGACATGTAACATGCATAGGCTCCCCCTACATGTATGCAATCATGTGAATATTGAATATAGGAGCATGTGAATGCGTAAACATGACAGAGTAAGCAATGTGTTACATGTATCTTGGCTATATGCATCAGAGCAAATGATGTGAATGTGAGAAATGTACCTTCATGCTCATGAGTCCTTGCAAACAGTATGTACATCAGCAAGAACTTTTCATTCACATGACTGTGATGCATATACTTACCTTGTGGTCTTGAGTTGGCTTAGGATGGGATGAACCTGCGCAAACAAGGTTAAATAACACAGATACACCTACTGACCAGAGCAAGCAAGAGAAACCACAAGAGAACCAAGACTGGGATGACACGTAGAGTGAGTACTAAGTACCACATTGGATATAGACATGTCCCCAAAGGTAAAGATATGCAATAAAATCAGAGATTTCCTTCCCTTAGATGTCTTGCTCCCCCTGAATCTGCATGGGATATTGGGAGAAGATAGGGAACTGAAAATTAGAGCAGCAAAAAGGAAACAACAGAGCTTGAGCTAAAGCAAGCAACCAAACATGTCTTTCCCCTCTTAAAGACATGTGACATCTCTCCTCTTGAACACCAAGCATCTGGGGTCTTTGATGAGTTTACTTTCTCCTAGTTGAGAAACTCTCTCCCCCTGAGTATTCTCTCTTTCTCCCCCTATAGGAAGGATTAAGCTTTGATGTGATCTCTCTCCCCCTTTGACATCAATTTCCAAGAAGGGCTCTTCTGGACATGTGATACAAATGGGTTGGTCCTTGAGTCACAGAGCAAAGCAGCATGTCTAATATGATGCTGGTAGAGGACAAGAATCGTTTTGTGGAGCTGGAGCAAACAAAAATTAGGAATAAGTGGCAAGTTGGTTTTCCTGTGATGGAATCGGTGACTCCGAGTTATGTGCTTCGGTTGCACCAAAAGATTTCGGTTGGGCCGAAGAGAACAAACCGGTGTGACCGAGTTCATCAGAGTGAAACCACTTGTCACCTCAGCTCACTAGACAAGTAAGATCTCACAAGGATATGCAAGGAATTTACTGAAAGATTTGCAATGAATTGGATGCAGAAAATGCAGAACAAAAAGGAAAGAAAAGAAACTAAAAGTTCTAGATGAAGTTTTTTTTAAAGGAGAAACAAATATGCAAATGCAAAAGCATGGAGAAACACTAGAGAACTTCATCTAGAAATGGTCGGTGACAAAGTCACCTATGTTAGAGTATATTGACTTAGGAGTCAAGTGAGAGCACTTGATCATAGGTCATACTCATCGTTTAAGCTCAAAATGGGGTTACCATTTTTCGTTTAAGCATCTTGATGTATTCACATCTTGTCGAGTTGCTTTGGCTCATGACTTGGAGTAAAGCTTCTCTAAGATGGAATAACATACCTTGGGTGGTGGTGTTGATCTTGATCATGTAGTTGAACTTGTGTGGGTTGCTCAAGGTTGATGTAGTTCATCAAGAGTTGGGAGCACCACTTGGAGTTTGAGTTCATCTACCTACATGGGTTAGCTCTGCAAGGAAGAGCACTTGTGTATCCAAAATGACAATCATGAGACTCAACATAGAATTTGCCAAAGGATATGTTTGAATGGTTTCGTGCTTCCTTGTCTTCAACCACCATTGTGTAGAGACTTGGTGATGTAGAAATTGCTCAAGATGTGAGTGTGTGGCAATATCATAGATTTAGATTCATCCAAGTACCTACACGGGTTAGATACCATGCAAGGTACAAATATATCCAAGACATATGAATAGCATCATAAGAGAAATATCGAGGATTAGTCATAGGCTCATGCCCCGCATGTATCAAATGGAGTTCCTACTCCAAGTTTGAAGCATCAATGATGTTCAATTCACCTCTCAACCTGCAAAACACTTTCTCATCAAGTGGTTTAGTGAATATTCCGCCAATTGCTTATCGGTGCGAACATGCTTAAGGTTAATGTCCCCTTTTGCAACATGATCTCGAATGAAATGATGACGAACTTCAATATGCTTAGTTCGAGAATGTTGCACGGGATTGTGAGCAATCTTAATAGCACTTTCATTGTCACATAGCAATGGAACATGTTTCACATATATCCCATAATCTTTAAGAGTTTGGGTCATCCAAAGTAATTGAGCACAACATGAACCAGCGGCAATGTATTCCGCTTCGGTGGTGGATAAGGATACCGAGTTTTGTTTCTTGGAAGACCATGACACAAGAGATCTACCAAGGAATTGAAAGTACCCGAAGTGGATTTTCTATCAACCTTGTCTTCGGCATAGTCCGAATCGGAGTAGCCAACAAGATCAAAAGAGGACCTCTTAGGATACCAAATGCCAAAATTTGGTGTATGGATTAGGTATCTCACTATCCTTTTCACAGCCTTAAGATGACACTCTTTAGGAGCAGCTTGATATCGTGCACACATGCACACACTTAGCATAATATCGGGACGAGAGGCACATAGATATAACAATGAACCAATCATAGAGCGATAAACCTTTTGATCAACCGGTTCACCATCTTTGGTCAAATCAAGATGTCCACTAGTAGGCATGGGTGTAGTCATACCTTTGCATTCTTGCATATTGAACTTCTTGAATAAGTCCTTGGTGTACTTCGTTTGAGAGACAAAGGTACCTTCCTTAGTTTGCTTGATTTGCAAACCGAGAAAGAATTTGAGTTCACTCATCATAGACATCTCAAACTTCTCCGACATTAGCTTTCCAAACTTCTCACTAAAATGAGGGTAGTTGAACCAAATATGATATCATCAACATAAATTTGGCACACGAATAGTTCTCCATTAACCCTTTTAGTAAAAATAGTAGAATCAATTTTACCAATTTCAAAGCCTTTTTCAATAAGGAACTTGGTCAAGCATTTATACTATGCTCTAGGAGCTTGTTTAAGGCCATAAAGGGCTTTGTGAAGTTTGTAAACATGATTAGGTTTCTTAGGATTGACGAAGCCGGGAGGTTGCTTAACATAAAATTCTTCCTCAATTTTACCATTTAGAAAAGCACTTTTAATGTCCATTTGGTATAAGGTGATATCATGGTGATTAGCATAAGCAAGTAAGATGCGAATGGACTCAAGTCTAGCAACGGGAGCATATGTCTCACCATAGTTCATACCTTCAACTTGTGTGTAGCCTTGGGCGACGAGACGTGCTTTGTTGCGAACCACTTGTCCATCTTCATCTTGCTTGTTGCGAAACACCCATTTGGTACCAATGATGTTGTGGTTGTTGTCGGGCTTCTCGACCAATGTCCACACTTGATTTCTCTCAAAGTTGTGTAGCTCTTCATGCATAGTGTTTATCCAGTCCGGATCCTCCAATGCTTCTTCAACCTTCATAGGTTCAATGCTAGAGATGAATGAGTAATGTTCACAAAAGTTAGCTAAACGAGTTTTGGAGCGAGTGATTCTCCCGGTTTGGATATCATTGTAGATTTGCTCGACGGGGTGATCCTTAGCAATTCTTGCTCGAACTCGTGAAAGCTTTTGCTTGGGTCGGGGTGGAACATCCTCTTCATCTTGTTCTTCTTCTTGGCCTTCTTCATTGTTGACGTTGTCGTTCTCTTGTCGTGGTGGAGAAGGAGGTTGTTGATGTTCATCTTGGTGCGCTTCCTCGTTTTCTTCATCTTGGCGTGTCCCACTTGTGGATGCTTCCGTATCAACTCTTGGTTCACCTTGTCGTGAGGTAGAAGCTTCCACTTGGACGGACGAGGTACTCTCCTTCACTTCTGTTGGACGAATCTTGCCAATGGACAAGTCTTGAATTGCTTCCGAAGGGTCTTTGTCTCCTACATCAATTTGCAATTTCTCTACTTGCGAGCTGTTAGATTCATCAAACTTCACGTCTACCGTCTCTTCAACCTTTCGGATGAAATTGTTGTAGAAATGGTAAGTGTGAGAGTTTGAACCATAACCAAGTAGGAAACCTTCATGAGATTTAGGAGCAAATTTAGAACGACGATGCTTATCAAGAATGTAGCACTTTGAGCCGAATACTCGAAAGTATCCAACTTGGGGTTTGTTACCGATGAGGAGCTCGTATGCCGTCTTGCCGAGTAGCTTGTGAAGATACACGCGATTTGTTGCATGACAAGTTGTCTCAACCGCTTCCGCCCAAAAGTGCTTTGGTGTTTTGTACTCATCAAGCATCGTTCTTGCCATCTCGATAAGAGTCCGGTTCTTCCTCTCAACAACTCCATTTTGTTGAGGTGTGTATGTAGCCAAGAACTCGTGTGAAATCCCTTCTTCATCAAGAAAGGTGTCCACATTTGTGTTCTTGAACTCTGTTCCGTTGTCGCTCTGAACCTTCTTGATCTTCACGTCAAACTGATTTTGGGCCTTCCTAGCGAAGTTTTTGAAGATCTTTTGGACCTGCGATTTGTCATCAAGAAAGAACACCCACGTAAATCTTGAAAAATCATCAACTATGACTAGACCAAATGAGTTACCACCGAGACTCTTGTAGGCATTTGGACCAAAGAGATCCATGTGAAGTAGCTCGAGTGGTCTTCTTGTGGTCATGATGTTCTTAGCGCGATGACTTCCTCCAACTTGTTTCCCTGCTTGACAAGCACTACAAAGTCTATCCTTGTCAAATATGACATCATTAACACCAAGGATATGATTTCCTTTAATGAGTTTGTCAAGGTTTCGCATGCCCACATGGCCTAGCCTTCTATGCCACAACCAGCCTTTAGAAGATTTAGCAATTAAGCAAGTTTTAGGTTGAGCCTTTTTAGTGAAATCAACAATGTAAAGATCTTCTCTACGTATACTGGTAAAGACCATTTTATGATTACCTCTACGAAACACTTGGCAGTCTACTTCAGTAAATAGGACATTGAAACCGAAATCAGCAAGTCTAGATACTGAAAGTAAGTTGTAGCCAAGAGATTCAACGAGCATGACATTTTGTATGGAGCTATCATGTGAGATGGCCACCTTACCAAGGCCAATCACCTTACCCTTTGAATTATCACCAAAAGTGACATACTTTCGAGGGCCGTCATTTTCAGCAAGCTCATGGAACATGTCTTTATCTCCGGTCATATGATCAGTACATCCACTATCAAGGACCCATTCCTTTCCTCCAGCCATGTAGCCGCGAAGATTTGCCATAAGACCAAAGTGTCTCATCGTATCATCGAGATCATAGTCACTATCATCATCATCCTCATCCGAGTATTCATGTTCAACATCATCTTGTGATTGATCAATTCCTAGAGAGGGCAATTCATTAGATAAATGATCATTTCTATAGTTATCTTTATGAATTCTAATAGCTCTGGAAATGATATTGCTAATGATTCCAACATCTCCTTTGGCACTCGTAAGATTAGTAATATCAAATAAGCAGTCACCAAATTTGGGATCATTGGAACTCATCTTACTCAAAGCAATAGACTTATGGAGGATTTCATCTAGATCTTTCAAGGAGTAATTAGGAAAGAGTTCCTCAAGAAATTTCCATATGGTGTAGGCACACTTAAGAGTCGGCAAACACCCAATCAAGTTTCTACGCAAGCCTCTAGTGATAAGATTAACAGTTCTAAGATTGCGAATCATGTCAATTGATTCATCAAGGGTAGGATGCATGGGATCAACATGTGGTGCACAAGGGCTAGCAATATACTTGTTCAAGTGATATTCATTGAAAATCTCAAGCATTTCATTTTTCCACTCATTAAAATACTCTCCATCAAGAATAGGCACTCTATGTCTAAGACTCCCAAAGTAGACACATCCATCTTCCTCCAATGGTGTTTAAACCAAGGCAACGGAGACCAAAGCGCTGATACCAATTGAAAGGATCGAGAAGAGGTGTCTACAGGGGGGTGATTAGACACTAAGTGCCAAAAGTTGCAGTTTTTAATATTCTTAAGTTTAAGTGGAGTTTAAGCACAAGTTTAACAAACACAATACATATCAAGCAAGCATGCAATGAGTATATGAGCAGCGGAAAGTAAATCATGCAACTTGCAAGAATGTAAAGGGAAGGGTTTGGAGTATTCAAACGCAATTGGAGACACGGATGTTTTTGTCGTGGTTCCGATAGGTGGTGCTATCGTACATCCATGTTGATGGAGACTTCAACCCACGGAGGGTACCGGTTGCGCGAGTCCACGGAGGGCTCCACCCACGAAGGGTCCACGAAGAAGCAACCTTGTCTATTCCATCACGGCCGTCGCCCACGAAGGACTTGCCTCACTAGCGGTAGATCTTCACGAAGTAGGCGATCTCCTTGCCCTTACAAACTCCTTGGTTCAACTCCACAATCTTGTCGGAGGCTCCCAAGTGACACCTAGCCAATCTAGGAGACACCACTCTCCAAGAAGTAACAAATGGTGTGTTGATGATGAACTCCTTGCTCTTGTGCTCCAAATGATAGTCTCCCCAACACTCAACTCTCTCTCACAGGATTTAGATTTGGTGGAAAGAAGATTTGAGTGGAAAGCAACTTGGGGAAGTCTAGAGATCAAGATTCATATGGTTGGAATGGAATATCTTGACCTCAACACAAGTGTAGGTGGTTCTCTCTCAGAAAATGTGTATTGGAAGTGTAGGTATGTTCTGATGGCTCTCTCCATGAATGAAGAGTGGGTGGAGGGGTATATATAGCCTCCACACAAAATCTAACCGTTACACACAATTTGCCAAACTCGGTGGGACCGAATGGTTAAACTCGGTCGGACCGATTCAGCAAACCTAGTGACCGTTAGGATTTTCGGTGGGACTGAGATGCAACTCGGTAGGACCGATATGGTTAGGGTTAGGTCATAACATAATCTCGGTGTGACTGATTACACAAACTCGGTGGGACCGATTTTGGTAATAAGCTAACCAGAGAGTTGGTCAGGCAAACTCGGTGGGACCAATTACACAAACTCGGTGGGACCGATTTTGGTAATAAGCTAACCAGAGGGTTTGCATTGTAATCTCGGTAGTACCGATTGCTCAAACTCGATGAGACCGATTTTGGTAATGGACATACACAGAGAGATTACAATCCCATCTCGGTGAGACCGAGATCCCTATCGGTGAAACCGATTTGCTAGGGTTTGTGGCAGTGGCTATGACATCTGAAACTCGGTGGCGCCGGATAGATAGAATCGGTGGGGCCGAGTTTGACTTTTGGTTTAGGTCATATGTGGATGTGGGAAGGTAGTTGAGGGTTTTGGATCATATCACTAAGCACTTTGAGCAAGCAAGCCATTATGTAACACCTCATCCCCTCTTGATAGTATTGGCTTTTCCTATAGACTCAATGTGATCTTGGATCACTAAAATAGAAAATGTAGAGTCTTGATCTTGAAGCTTGAGCCAATCCTTTGTCCTTAGCATCTTGAAGGGGTTCCACATCCTCTAGTCCATGCCACTCCATTGTTGAACTTATCTGAAACATACTAGGTAAAAGTGTTAGTCCAACAAGAGATATGTTGACATTAATTACCAAAACCACCCAGGGAGCACTTGTGCTTTCAAACAAGATAATAGAGATAGCCCGTGTTACTTGCAACAGGAGAGGTCCAAACATCACTATGAATTAACTCAAATGGGTATGAAGCAACATGCGAGGAAGTGCTAAAGGGTAAACGAGTATGTTTGCCGAGATGACAAGCATGGCAAGTGTGATTGTCGATCTTATTACACGTGAATGAAAAACTACGAAGAATATGACGAAGGGTGGCAGGGTTGGGATGACCGAGACGAGCATGCCAAAGGTCCACTCCAGCGGAAAGCGCCATGGGTGCAGCGACGGAGGATGTGGAGGAGTGGACCGGGTAGAGATCGTCGGGGCTGTCACATCGGTGGAGCACCATCCGGGTACGGGCATCCTTAACAGAAAAGCCAAACATGTCAAATTCAACGGTGACAGGATTTTCACGTGTAAGAGAACGAACAGAAACAAGATTTTTAATGATGTCAGGTGAAATGAGTACGTTAAAAAGATGTAATGGAACGGAGTTAGAAGGAAAAGCAGCATGGCCGACATGAGTGATGGGCATGGAAGAACCGTCGCCCACGGTAATGCGAGCAGCAGTGTGAACAGGGTGAGTGGTAAGAAGGTTATCGGGGTTGGCGTCCATGTGAGCCGTGGCTCAGGTGTCCATGTACCAGTCGCCACAGCTGGTGTACTGCTATGGCGTGGGGGCGGTGTGGAGGGCCGCTAGCAGCGCGGGGTCCCATGGTGCCGGCGGGAGGGCCGGGGCCGACGGCAGAGGCTGTGGCGGCGGCGCCACGAGCCCACTGACCGGAGGCAGCCCATAGGCCGCCGAGGGGCCGTAGAGAGGCACCGACGGATACTCCTGAGGGGCCGCGTACAGAGCCTGGTGAGGGGCCGGGCAGGCGCCAAAAACACCGGGGACGGGGGCGCGCGGTATGGGCATGGAGTATGCGTGAACAACCCCCGTCCGGGGGTTCTGGCCGGCCTGCCAGGGCGCCGGCGGGAGCGGGTGCTGTGGCTGATGCGGCGCCCCACCATGGGCAGCTGGCGGCTGCTGCTGCTTGTGGCCACCTCGGCCGTGACGCCCGCCTCGGCGCTGCCGCTTCTCAGCGGGGGGCGGCGGAGGGGCCTGCGGCGGCGCAGGATATGGGAACCCAGGCGGCGGCTGCACGTGGAGGGGCCCCTGGGCGGGCCGTGGCGGGGGAGCCGGAGCGGTGGGCGGCGCACCGCCGCGGGTTCCAGCGGTGAGAGCCGTATGGGTGGCCCGGGCGCGCGACATCCGCATCCTCTTCTCCCCCAGCTTCAGGTACGCGACGATCTCGGGGAAGGTTGGGTTGGTGATGAGAGGGATGTTGGAGGCGGCGTTCCCGAAGTCTTCGTTCAGGCCCGTGATGAGAGTGCTGAGGAGGAGCTCGTCGGAGACCTACTCGCCGACGTCACGGAGCTCGTCCACAAGCTTCTTGAGGCGCATGCAATAATCGTCGACCGATGAGTCAAGCTGCTGGCACCCAAAAAACTCGCCGTGCAAGAAAACCTTGCGTTGGAGCGCGTTGTCGGTGAAGAGGCCATTGAGCTTAGTCCAAACGGCGTGAGCGTCATCATCGGCGGAGACCACCGTGTGGAAGAGGTCCTTCGAGATGGTGGTGTAGAACCAGCGGATAAGAGTGGCGTCGATGGACGTCCACTCCTCATCGTCCTCCATGAAGCGGGAGTCCACGGAGCCATCGATGTGATCCCGGAGATTGTACTCACGGAACACAAGGGAGAAGTACGTCTTCCAGGCATAGTAGGTGGAGGTGAGTTGATCGAGGACGACGGGAACCCGAGCGAGGATATTGAGATCACGGATGACGACGGGATCGGGGCCGTCGAAGGGGTTGGTGCGGCGGCTACGGGTGGTACCGGTGGAACCGGGGGAGGCCATGGTCGAGAGGGGAGGGCGGCGGCGCGTGGTGAAGCGGCACGGCAGGAGGGGTGGCGGCGCGGCGTGGGTGGTGGCGCTGCAGGTTCCGGGCGAAAGCGCGAGGCGGCGGCGGCACACAGGGGGGCGGCGACGCGGCGGCGAGGAGACCTGGTGGCGGCGGCGGCACGAAGTGGCGGCGGCGGCGGGTGGCGGCGGCGGCGATGGGATCGCGGCGGCGGCAGGAGTTAGGGTTAGGATCGTAGCTCTGATACCATGTTGGAAACGAATATTTTGGCAATGCAACTCAATGTGTTGATTGGTGCATAGCGCACGTATATATGGAGTACAAGGTGGGCCACAACCTCAACTATACAATGACTAGGAGGTAGGCCGGACTATACAATATACATGCACAAACCATATATTCAACAAGCAGGACATAAATCTTAACAAAACTTAAAAAACATATAAAACGGAGCCCTCCCGCCGGCAAAGGTCGGGATCCACCGCAGCCCATAGCACTAAGATCACCGGAGACGAGGAGGACCAACGGCGGCGCCGACGGGCAGCGAAGGTACGCTAAGCTTTTCTGGGGCATTCTGAGGACCTGATCTCAGAATTTTGGGGCGACTCGCTGGCGACGGACGCGCATCGGCTGGATCTCCCCCTCGCCGGCGCTCCGGCCGGCCCTCCGATGGGTGCGGCCCCCTCGCCCCGACCTCCCCGCGGTGCCCCCATGGGGACCCCCTCCCCCCCGCCTCTGGTGCTTGCTGCCGCCCCCCGCATCGACCTCCTCGACCGTGAGCGTTGGGATGATTGGGCGGTGGCGGAGGACCTGGCCGACGCGGCTGCGGCTACGGCAGGTCTCCCTCCGCGTGGCCGCCGTTTTGGTGATCGCCTGGCTAAGCTCGTCTCCGGTGAGCTTCCCCCCTCCCCCGTTCGAGCGCTCCCCTCCCTGCGCAGGTGCCACCTCGCCCCTCCCATTCCCCACCTTCCCCGTCACCGCCGTGGTCCGGCCCTCCGGCCGGTTGGCGTGGCCGCGGAGCCCGAGCCCGTGCTTGGGGGGTGGTCGGGAGGGCAGACCTCGGTCGTGCGGCGGTCTCTTGGCCTCGGGATGCCCCCTCGTCGTCGAGCTCGTGCCCCCCTCTCCCTCCGTTGGCCCCCTCTGCTTCGGTGATGGCCTCGACCTCGCGTGGCTTGCCCAAATTCCGCACCTTTCTCCCCTCTCCAGCTCCGGCCAGCCCGGCCGCCGACGCCCCGCAGGCGGTGCTGGCGTCGCACCGCCACCCCGTGGCCGTACGAGGGGAAACCCTTCCCTCCCACAGCGACCTGTCGCGTGATGGGCTGGGCCGCCTGTAGCGCCTTAGGCCTCTGGTGTCGGGGGGCTTTCCTTCTCTGGGCCGTGGGGTGGACCTGGGCCTCGCCTCGTCTCCTGCTAGAGGCCTGGTCGATCCTGCACCAGGGCCCGAGACATCCTCGTCTCTAGGGCAAGGGTGCTCCCCTGCCCTGCATTCCTCCCCCCTCCCCGCACCATCCCGTCCCGCATCACCCCCTGTCCCCTCCTCCATCACCGCGCCGTCCGTGCTCTCAGCTCGGTCCCCGATGCCGCGCGATGTGGGGGATGGGGCTCCTCGCCCGAAACACCGTGCTGACGAGCCTGCGGACCGTCGCCTGGCTGATTCCTGGTGCCCCTCCCCGGAGGCCTCGCGAAGGGAATCCGAGCTCCGCTCCGAGCTCGTGTCCCGAGGCTCTACCCTGACTTCGGATCCCTCCAGGCGGGAGGACCGGCCGCGTGACCGCTCGCCGGACCACTGGCGGAGCCGTGGGCGTGAGCGGGACCGCCGTTCCCCTCCTCGTCGCTCCCCTCCCCGCCGGTCGCGGTCCCCGGCTCACTCTGGTCGCGCGGAGCAATCCCCGCCTCGTCGGTACAACCCTCCTCAGCGTCAACCACAGTTCCCTCCCCCGGGTCCCGGCGCTCCCAATCCCCGAGGCGCTTTCGCGAAGAAGAAGAAGGCTGGCCAGCGGTTCGGTGGTGGAGCTGGCCAGGCTTCTTCCGGCACCCACCCGACGCCGGCCCACCCGGCCGCACCGGCAAAGGCCCCCTCCTGCGCCGTTTCCTACTTCAACTGTGGCACGGAAGGCCACTGCCAGGTCGACTGCAAGGATCCTCCAGCCTGTTTCAAGTGCAAGGGCACGGACCACCCCGCGATTCTTTGCCCGCTTCAGCCGGAGGAGGGGGAGCTGATGCTCTACGGCCATGCCCTGGACGATTTTGGATTCTTCCAGATGGATCGGCCCGCGGTCGCGGCTGTGCCATCCCTGACCGCTCTCATCTCGGTCCTGGAAGGCCGGTCGGCTTCCCCGGCTATCATCACCGAGGAGCTCCATCACCTCTTCCGCCCTGATTGGGACTGGGAGGTTGCTCCGATCTCTGATCACGAGTTTACCGCGGTGTTTTCGGATCCTATCAGCCTACGCTACGGCACGCACAGTGATCAGCTCACTTTAGCTCCCAACAAGCTCACTGTCAGCATCTCGGTGCCATTGGTGGACCCTATGGCGGTGGCCTGTCTCTCGACGGTGTGGATTCAAATCCGTGGACTACCGCTGGCTGCCAAGAAGGAGCGCGTCATTCGGAACATGTCTAGACTCCTTGGCAAGATAGTGCAGGTGGACGGCCCCTCTCTCGCCATGGACCGGCTGTTCGTGTCAAGATCAAGACTCCCGACCCAACTAAGCTGCAGACAACGCTCCTTATGTTCTTTGGAGATGCTAATATGACCTCAAGATCTCGGTGGAAGGGGAAGCTACGGGCTCCTCCCAACCAGCGACGGATGATGCGGCGCCCGGGTCCGATGGCGACTTGGGCGGCGGCCCACGCTCCCACGGTGGTGGTCGGTCACTGCGCAGGCGTAGCCATTCCCCAAGCTCCAGCGGAGAGGATGAAGACTCCCCTACACCACATGCGCCACCCCTGCCGGTGAACAAGACAGCAACCAAAGAGCTTTCTCTGACCCATGATGCTCCTGCCCAAGATCCGATGGAGGATGCGGATGCTCATGCTCTCAATGATATGCTCGACGCTGATTCGCCGCTTTGCCCCTACGCGGCCCTCTCCCTACTCCTTGGCACTCCCATGGCTGCTTTGGAGTCGGAGACGCTCAGTGGTGCAAGCGACGTCAGCTTGGAGGTCTGCCCCCCCTCCTCCCCGCGCATGGCCTTACCCGCCATCGCCCGGGCGTCATCGCCACGATCTTCACCGCGGGCTGGGTCCGGAGCGACCTCCCCGGTGACCGGAACTGGGCAGGTCCGCCCCATGGCGCCCCCTCATCCTCCGAAGGGCAAGGGCCGACCGCGTTCGGCGTCTTCTCCGGCGAAGGTCACTCGGAGGAGTGCGCGGATCGACTTGGCCGCGCACAACTGGTGCGTCCCCCAATGAAGTCAGAAGGCTGCTCGTCGGGCTGCGGCCCGCAACTTGGACTCAGGTCCGTCCCAACCCCCCCCCCCCTTGTACTTTCGGCTGTTGATTGCTTGCTTATGGATGATACATCCGCTGGGGGGATCCCGACTGAGGAGGAACCGATGGACTCCTTCTCAGCACTTGCTGCTGTTCCCTTAGGTCATCTAGCCCTTCTCGACAAGGATTCTGCGATTGTATTTCATGGTGAGAAGGGCCCAGCCCTCGAATAGATCACGGCCATCAAAGCTAAAGAGATCCTTGATGGCCACCTTGCAGCCGCTAGGGCTCGCGAGGCTGCCGCGGCTGAGGCAGCTGTGACCCCCGGCACACAGCCCGTGGGGAGGGCGGATCGGCCAGCTGTTGCCTTGGCTGAGGTTCGAGGCCGTACTCGTTCTCGCACGGCTCAGCTTCGTCGGGCACTTAGCGCGTCCATTGCAGTGGGGTCCAGTGTGGACCCCCTAGAGGAGTAGTATGCGTGCTCTTTTCTGGAATCTTCGCGGGTTCAGCCATGATGGCCAGCGTCGCCAACTAGTGGACTACATGCGCGAAGAGAATATTGATATAGTGGCGATCCAAGAAACGATGAGGACCGAGTTCTCTCTCTCGGAACTTGATCGATTGAGCAGAAATTTGTTTGCATGGCACTGATTGCCATCTAGTGGGGTGGCGGGACACTCCGGTGGCATCCTTCTCGGGGTGAAGGATGCCACCTTTAAGGTTGGCTCCATGGATCGCGGAGATTTCTTCGTGAGTATGGAAGTATGGGAGAGAGCAATTAACTTCAGATGGGAAGTGATTTTCGTTTATGGCCCGGCTGACCATAGTCGCTCCACCGCTTTCCTCGCCGAGCTGCACGCCAAGATTAGGGCGGCCACTCTCCCAGTGATCATTGGGGGTGACTTCAATCTCCTCCGCTCCATAACGGACAAGAATAATGGTCGGGTTAACCAGTCAGGCATGCAATATTTTAACGACTGGATTGTCGACCTCGAGCTCCGGGAGTTAGATAGGGTCGGTGCCCGCTTCATCTGGACTAATAAATAGGTGAATCCGACCCGAAGTGTTCTGGACCGGGTATTTGTATCCCCTGAATGGGAACTTCTGTTCCCCTTAGCTACTCTACAGGCCATCACTAGGATTGGATCCGACCATGTACCACTCCTGCTATCTTCCATGGATGAGCGTCCCCGACCGCCCCCTCGCTTTCGGTTTGAGTCGTTCTGGCTTCGCCATTCGGGCTTCACTACGGCCGTTCGAGACCATTGGATCGCGGCTCGTGCTGAACCTCACCGGACTATGTCAGTCATGGACGACTGGCATCAATTGGCCAAGCGATCCCGGCAATTTATGAAGGGGTGGGGCGCAAATATTGGACGGGACCTACGGGTCCAGAAGCAGGCTCTACTTATGGAGATCCAGGCTCTTGACATTCGGGCGGACGGCCTGGGTCTGTCCTCGGAGCAGTGGTCCCTGAGGTATAGTCTGGAAGATACCCTCACTGACATCTACGCCAAACAGGAAGAATACTGGCGCCAGCGCGGCTCTTTCAATTGGGTCCTATTTGGCGATGCCAACACGGCTTATTTTCAGGCCATTGCCAATGGCCGTAGGCGACGCTGCACCATCCCCATCCTTTGGGATGGGGACCGGTTGTTATAGGACCCGCATGAGATCCGGGCTCATGTTGATGGGTTCTATACAACCCTGTTTTCCGCCCGGCCACGAGGGGGCCTCGCTCTAGCTGAGAACTTTTGGGATGAGCATCTCCGCGTTTCCTCTGAAGAGAACCAAACCCTCCTTAACCCCTTTGAAGAATCTGAGGTGGAGGTCATCATCAAGTCCATGAACCCGGCCTCTGTTGGGGAACGTTGCAGAAAACAAAAAATTTCCTACGGTTTCACCAAGATCCATCTAGGAGTTCATCTAGCAACGAGTGATCGGATTGCATCTACATACCTTTGTAGATCACGCGCGGAAGCGTTCAAAGAACGGGGATGAGGAAGCCGTACTCGACGTGATCCAAATCACCGGAGATCCTAGCGCCGAACGGACGGCACCTCCGCGTTCAACACACGTACGGTCAGCGTGACGTCTCCTTCTTCTTGATCCAGCAAGGGGGAAGGAGAGGTTGAGGAAGATGGCTCCAGCAGCAGCACGACGGCGTGGTGGTGATGGAGCTGCAGTACTCCGGCAGGGCTTCGCCAAGCTCTATGGAGGAGGAGGATGTGTTGGAGAGGGAGAGGGAGGCACCAAAGGCAAAAGTAAGAGGTCCTCCATCCCCCCCCACTATATATAGGGGGGCCTAGGGGGCGCGCCGTCCCTAGGAGATGCAATCTCCTAGGGGGGCGCGCCAGCCCTAGGAGATGCAATCTCCTAGGGGGGCGGCGGCCAAGGGGTGGGGGGCTTGCCCCCCAAGCAAGGGGCGCCCCCCTTTTAGGGTTTCCCCCACCCTAGGCGCATGGGCCCTAAGGGAAGTGGCGCCCCAGCCCACTTTGGGCTGGATCCCTTCCCACTTCAGCCCATGGGGCCCTCTGGGATAGGTGGCCCCAACCGGTGGACCCCGGGACCCTTCCGGTGGTCCCGGTACAATACCGGTGACCCCGAAACTTGTCCCGACGGCCGAAATAGCACTTCCTATATATAATTCTTTACCTCCGAACCATTCCGGAACTCCTTGTGACATCCGGGATCTCATCCAGGACTCCGAACAACATTCAGGTTACTGCATATACATATCCCTACAACCCTGGCGTCACTGAACCTTAAGTGTGTAGACCCTACGGGTTCGGGAGACATGTAGACATGACCGAGATCGCTCTCCGGTCAATAACCAACAGCGGGATCTGGATACCCATGTTGGCTCCCACATGCTCCTCGATGATCTCATCTGATGAACCATGATGTCGAGGATTCAAGCAACCCCGTATACAATTCCCTTCGTCAATCGGTATGTTACTTGCCCGAGATTCGATCGTCGGTATCCCAATACCTCGTTCAATCTCGTTACCGGCAAATCACTTTACTCGTACCGTAATGCATGATCCCGTGACCAGACACTTGGTCACTTTGAGCTCATAATGATGATGCATTACCGAGTGGGCCCAGTGATACCTCTCCGTCATACGGAGTGACAAATCCCAGTCTTGATCCGTGTCAACCCAACAGACACTTTCGGAGATACCCGTAGTATACCTTTATAGTCACCCAGTTACGTTGTGACGTTTGGCACACCCAAAGCACTCCTACGGTATCCGGAAGTTACACGATCTCATGGTCTAAGGAAAATATACTTGACATTGGAAAACTCTAGCAAACGAACTATACGATCTTGTGCTATGTTTAGGATTGGGTCTTGTCCATCACATCATTCTCCTAATGATGTGATCTCGTTATCAATGACATCCAATGTCCATAGTTAGGAAACCATGACTATTTGTTGATCAACGAGCTAGTCAACTAGAGGCTTACTAGGGACATGTTGGTGTCTATTATTCACACATGTATTACGATTTCCGGATAACACAATTATAGCATGAATAAAAGACAATTATCATGAACAAGGAAATATAATAATAATCCTTTTATTATTGCCTCTAGGGCATATTTCCAACAGTCTCCCACTTGCACTAGAGTCAATAATCTAGTTACATTGTGATGAATCGAACACCCATGGAATTCTGGTGTCGATCATGTTTTGCTCTAGGGAGAGGTTTAGTCAACGGATCTGCTACATTCAGGTCCGTATGTACTTTACAAATATCTATGTCTCCATCTTGAACATTTTCACGAATGGAGTTGAAGCGACGCTTGATGTGCCTTGTCTTATTGTGAAACCTGGGCTCCTTGGCAAGAGCAATAGCTCCAGTGTTGTCACAGAAGAGCTTGATCGTCCCCGGCGCATTGGGTATGACTCCTAGGTCGGTGATGAACTCCTTCACCCAAATTGCTTCATGCGTTGCCTCCGAGGCTGCCATGTACTCCACTTCACATGTAGATCCCGCCACGACGCTCTGCTTGCAACTGCACCAGCTTACTGCCCCACCATTCAAAATATACACGTATCCGGTTTGTGACTTAGAGTCATCCAGATCTGTGTCGAAGCTAGCGTCGACGTAACCCTTTACGACGAGCTCTTCGTCACCTCCATAAACGAGAAACATTTCCTTAGTCCTTTTCAGGTACTTCAGGATATTCTTGACCGCTGTCCAGTGTTCCTTGCCAGGATTACTTTGGTACCTTCCTACCAAACTTACGGCAAGGTTTACATCAGGTCTGGTACACAGCATGGCATACATAATAGAACCTATGGCTGAGGCATAGGGGATGACACTCATCTCTTCTATATCTTCTGCCGTGGTCGGACATTGAGCTGAGCTCAATTTCACACCTTGTAACACAGGCAAGAACCCCTTCTTAGACAGATCCATATTGAATTTCTTCAATATCTTATCAAGGTATGTGCTTTGTGAAAGACCTATGAGGCGTCTTGATCTATCTCTATAGATCTTGATGCCTAACATATATGCAGCTTCTCCAAGGTCCTTCATTGAAAAACTCTTATTCAAGTAGGCCTTAATGCTGTCCAAGAGTTCTATATCATTTCCCATCAAAAGTATGTCATCTACATATAATATGAGAAATGCTACAGAGCTCCCACTCACTTTCTTGTAAACACAGGCTTCTCCATAAGTCTGCGTAAACCCAAACACTTTGATCATCTCATCAAAGCGAATGTTCCAACTCCGAGATGCTTGCACCAGCCCATAAATCGAGCGTTGGAGCTTGCACACCTTGTTAGCATTCTTAGGATCGACAAAACCTTCCGGCTGCATCATATACAATTCTTCCTTAAGGAAACCATTAAGGAATGCCATTTTGACGTCCATTTGCCATATCGCATAATCGTAGAATGCGACAATTGCTAACATGATTCGGACGGACTTTAGCTTCGCTACCGGTGAGAAAGTCTCATCGTAGTCAACCCCTTGAACTTGTCGATAACCCTTAGCGACAAGCCGAGCTTTATAGATGGTCACATTACCATCCGCGTCTGTCTTCTTCTTAAAGATCCATTTATTTTCTATGGCTCGCCGCTCAATGGGCAAGTCAGTTAAAGTCCATACTTCGTTTTCATACATGGATCCTATCTCGGATTTCATGGCTTCTAGCCATTTGTCGGAATCCGGGCCCGCCATCGCTTCTTCATAGTTCGAAGGTTCACCGTTGTCTAACAACATGATTTCCAAGACAGGGTTGCCGTACCAATCTGGTGCGGAACATGTCCTTGTGGACCTTCGAATTTCAGTAGGAGCTTGATCAGAAGTATCTTGATCATCATCATTAACTTCCTCTCTAGTCGGTGCAGGCACCTCAGGAACATTTTGAGTTGCGCCATTTTCCGGTTCAAGAGGTAATACTTCATCAAGTTCTACTTTCCTCCCACTTACTTCTTTCGAGAGAAACTCCTTCTCTAGAAAGGATCCATTCTTGGCAACAAAGATCTTGCCTTCGGATCTGAGGTAGAAGGTATACCCAATAGTTTCTTTAGGGTATCCTATGAAGACGCATTTTTCCGACTTGGGTTCGAGCTTTTCAGGTTGAAGTATCTTGACATAAGCATCGCATCCCCAAACTTTTAGAAACGACAGCTTAGGTTTCTTCCCAAACCATAATTCATACGGTGTCGTCTCAACGGATTTCGACGGAGCCCTATTTAAAGTGAATGCGGCAGTCTCTAAAGCATAGCCCCAAAAAGATAGCGGTAAATCGGTAAGAGACATCATAGATCGCACCATATCTAATAGAGTGCGATTACGATGTTCGGACACACCATTACGCTGAGGTGTTCCAGGCGGCGTGAGTTGTGAAACTATTCCACATTTTCTTAAGTGTGTGCCAAACTCGCGACTCAAGTATTCTCCTCCACGATCTGATCACAGGAACTTGATTTTCCTGTCACGTTGATTCTCAACCTCACTCTGAAATTCCTTGAACTTTTCAAAGGTCTCAGACTTGTGTTTCATTAAGTAGACATACCCATATGTGAGGGTGAGAACATAACGATAGCCACCGCGAGCCCCAACACTCATTGGACCGCACACATCAGTATGTATGATTTCCAATAAGTTGGTTGCTCGCTCCATTGTTCCTGAGAACGGAGTCTTGGTCATTTTACCCATGAGGCATGGTTCGCACGTGTCAAATGATTCGTAATCAAGAGACTCTAAAAGTCCATCAGCATGGAGCTTCTTCATGCGTTTGACACCTATGTGACCAAGGAGGCAGTGCCACAAGTATGTGGGACTATCACTATCAATCTTACATCTTTTGGTACTCACACTATGAACATGTGTAGCATTACGCTCGAGATTCATTAAGAATAAACCATTCACCATCGGAGCATGACCATAAAACATATCTCTCATATAAATAGAACAACCATTATTCTCGGATTTAAATGAGTAGCCATCTCAAATTAAACGAGATCCTGATACAATGTTCATGCTCAAAGCTGGCACTAAATAACAATTATTAAGGTTTAAAACTAATCCCAAAGGTAAATGTAGAGGTAGCGTCCCGACGGCGATCACATTGACCTTGGAACCATTCCCGACGCACATCGTCACCTCGTCCTTCGCCAGTCTCCGCTTATTCCGCAGCTCCTATTTTGAGTTACAAATGTGAGCAACCGCACCGGTATCAAATACCCAGGAGCTACTATGAGTACTGGTAAGGTACACATCAATTACATGTATATCACATATACCTTTCGTGATGCCGGCCTTCTTGTCCGCTAAGTATTTGGGGCAGTTCCGCTTGCAGTGACCACTTCCCTTGCAATAAAAGCACTCAGTCTCGGGCTTGGGTCCATTCTTTGGCTTCTTCCCGGCAGCTTGCTTGCCGGGTGCGGCAACTCCCTTGCTGTCCTTCTTGAAGGCTTTCTTACCCTTGCCCTTCTTGAACTTAGTGGTTTTATTCACCATCAACACTTGATATTCCTTTTTGACTTCTACCTCTGCTGATTTCAGCATTGCAAATACTTCAGGAATGGTCTTTTCCATCCCCTGCATATTCAAGTTCATCACAAAGCTCTTGTAGCTCGGTGGAAGCGACTGAAGGATTCTGTCAATGACCGCGTCATCCGGGAGATTAACTCCCAGCTGGGTCAAGCGGTTATGCAACCCAGACATAGTGAGTATGTGCTCACTGACAGAACTGTTTTCCTCCATCTTACAGCTGAAGAACTTGTCGGAGACTTGATATCTCTCGACCCGGGCATGAGCTTGGAAAACCATTTTCAGCTCTTCGAACATCTCATATGCTCTGTGTCTCTCAAAACGTTTTTGGAGTCCCGGCTCTAAGCTGTAAAGCATGCCGCACTGAACGAGGGAGTAGTCATCGGTACGTGCCTGCCAAGCGTTCATAACGTCTTGTTCTGCAGGGAGAATAGGTGCGTCACCTAGCGGTGCTTGTAGGACATAATCTTTCTTGGCAGCTATGAGGATGATCCTCAGGTTCCGAACCCAGTCCGTGTAGTTGCTGCCATCGTCTTTCAGCTTGGTTTTCTCTAGGAACGCGTTGAAGTTGAGGACTACGTTGGCCATTTGATCTACAAGACATATTGTAAATATTTTAGACTAAGTTCATGATAATTAAGTTCATCTAATCAAATTATTCAATGAACTCCCACTTAGATAGACATCCCTCCAGTAATCTAAGTATAACATGATCCGAGTTAACTAGGCCGTGTCCGATCATCACGTGCGACGGACTAGTCAACATCGGTGAACATCTTCATGTTGATCGTATCTTCTATACGACTCATGCTCGACCTTTCGGTCTTCTGTGTTCCGAGGCCATGTATGTACATGCTAGGCTCGTCAAGTCAACCTAAGTGTTTGCATGTGTAAATCCGTCTTACACCCGTTGTATGTGAACGTTAGAATCTAACACCCGATCATCACGTGGTGCTTCGAAACAACTTTCTGTCGCAAAGGTGCACAGTTAGGGGGAACACTTTCTTGAAATTATTATGAGGGATCATCTTATTTACTACCGTCGTTCTAAGTAAACAAGATGCAGAAACATGATAAACATCACATGCAATCAAATAATAATAGTGACATGATATGGCCAATATCACATAGCTCCTTTGATCTCCATCTTGGGGCTCCATGATCATCTTGTCACCAGCATGACACCATGATATCCATCATCATGATCTCCATCATCGTGTCTCCATGAAGTTGCTCGCCAACTATTACTTCTACTACTATGGCTAACACGTTTAGCAATAAAGTAAAGTAATTTACATGGCGTTTCTCAATGACACGCAGGTCATACAAAAAATAAAGACAACTCCTATGGCTCCTGCCGGTTGTCATACTCATCGACATGCAAGTCGTGATTCCTATTACAATAGCATGAACATCTCATACATCACATATATATCATTCATCATTCATCACAACTTTGGCCATATCATATCACAAAGCACTTGCTGCAAAAACAAGTTAGACGTCCTCTAATTGTTGTTGCAAGTTTTACGTGGCTGAAATAGGGTTCTAGAAAGAACGTTTTCTTACCTACGTGAAAGCCACAACGTGATTTGTCAACTTCTATTTACCCTTCATAAGGACCCTTTTCATCAAATCCGCTCCAACTAAAGTGGGAGAGACAGACACCCGCCAGCCACCTTATGCAACTAGTGCATGTCAGTCGGTGGAACCGGTCTCACGTAAGCGTACGTGTAAGGTTGGTCCGGGCCGCTTCATCCCACAATACCGTTGAAGCAAGATAAGACTAGTAGCGGCAAGAAAGTTGACAACATCAACGCCCACAACAAATTGTGTTCTACTCGTGCATAGAGAACTACGCATAGACCTAGCTCATGATGCCACTGTTGGGGAACGTTGCAGAAAACAAAAATTTTCCTACGGTTTCACCAAGATCCATCTAGGAGTTCATCTAGCAACGAGTGATCGGATTGCATCTACATACCTTTGTAGATCACGCGCGGAAGCGTTCAAAGAACGGGGATGAGGAAGCCGTACTCGACGTGATCCAAATCACCGGAGATCCTAGCGCCGAACGGACGGCACCTCCGCGTTCAACACACGTACGGTCAGCGTGACGTCTCCTTCTTCTTGATCCAGCAAGGGGGAAGGAGAGGTTGAGGAAGATGGCTCCAGCAGCAGCACGACGGCGTGGTGGTGATGGAGCTGCAGTACTCCGGCAGGGCTTCGCCAAGCTCTATGGAGGAGGATGATGTGTTGGAGAGGGAGAGGGAGGCACCAAAGGCAAAAGTAAGAGGTCCTCCATCCCCCCCACTATATATAGGGGGGCCTAGGGGGGGCCGGCCCTAGGAGATGCAATCTCCTAGGGGGGCGGCGGCCAAGGGGTGGGGGGCTTGCCCCCCAAGCAAGGGGCGGCCCCCTTTTAGGGTTTCCCCCACCCTAGGCGCATGGGCCCTAAGGGAAGTGGCGCCCCAGCCCACTTTGGGCTGGATCCCTTCCCACTTCAGCCCATGGGGCCCTCTGGGATAGGTGGCCCCAACCGGTGGACCCCCGGGACCCTTCCGGTGGTCCCGGTACAATACCGGTGACCCCGAAACTTGTCCCGACGGCCGAAATAGCACTTCCTATATATAATTCTTTACCTCCGGACCATTCCGGAACTCCTCGTGACATCCGGGATCTCATCCAGGACTCCGAACAACATTCGGGTTACTGCATATACATATCCCTATAACCCTGGCGTCACCGAACCTTAAGTGTGTAGACCCTACGGGTTCGGGAGACATGTAGACATGACCGAGATCGCTCTCCGGTCAATAACCAACAGCGGGATCTGGATACCCATGTTGGCTCCCACATGCTCCTCGATGATCTCATCGGATGAACCACGATGTCGAGGATTCAAGCAACCCCGTATACAATTCCCTTCGTCAATCGGTATGTTACTTGCCTGAGATTCGATCGTCGGTATCCCAATACCTCGTTCAATCTCGTTACCGGCAAGTCACTTTACCCGTACCGTAATGCATGATCCCGTGACCAGACACTTGGTCACTTTGAGCTCATAATGATGATGCATTACCGAGTGGGCCCAGTGATACCTCTCCGTCATACGGAGTGACAAATCCCAGTCTTGATCCGTGTCAACCCAACAGACACTTTCGGAGATACCCGTAGTATACCTTTATAGTCACCCAGTTACGTTGTGACGTTTGGCACACCCAAAGCACTCCTACGGTATCCGGGAGTTACACGATCTCATGGTCTAAGGAAAAGATACTTGACATTGGAAAACTCTAGCAAACAAACTATACGATCTTGTGCTATGTTTAGGATTGGGTCTTGTCCATCACATAATTCTCCTAATGATGTGATCTCGTTACCAATGACATCCAATGTCAATAGTCAGGAAACCATGACTATCTGTTGATCAACGAGCTAGTCAACTAGAGGCTTACTAGGGACATGTTGGTGTCTATTATTCACACATGTATTACGATTTCCGGATAACAGAATTATAGCATGAATAAAAGACAATTATCATGAACAAGGAAATATAATAATAATCCTTTTATTATTGCCTCTAGGGCATATTTCCAACAGCCTCTGCCCTGGGTTCAGACGGTCTCCCGATTCGGTTTTTTCAAACTTTCTGGCACACCATCAAGGGCGAGATTATGGAGTTATTCCGGGAGTTTTCGAGGGGGACCCTTGATGTTCCTCTCCTGAACTATGGGATCATATCTCTAATTCCCAAGGCCCAGTGGGCATCGGATATTCGACAGTTTTGCCCAATCATGGTGATTAACGTGATTTTTAGGATCCTGGCCAAGGGGTACGCCACTAGGGCGGCCCTGCTGGCTCCAAGGATCCATCACCCTAACCAATCGGCGTTCACAAAGGGCTGATTCATTCTCGACGGGTTCTAGTGCTTCATGAAATCCTCCATGAGGTCAAGAGGAAACACCTCCGTGTTGTTTTCTTCAAGATTGATTTCCATAAGGCCTATGATACGCTCCACTGGTTCTTTCTCCATGAGGTCATGGAGAAGCGTGGGTTTGACCCATATTGGATAGCTCGGGTGATGCAGCTGGTTATGTCCGGCCGTACTGCGGACAACATCAACGGGGAGGTTGGCTCCTACTTCCGCACTGCCCAGGGGGTGCGCCAAGGTGACCCCCTGTCCCCCTTCTTGTTCAACCTGATTGTGGATGCTCTTGCCACAATCTTGGACAAAGCTCTGCGGGTGGGTCATATCAAGGGGGTCTGCCCGCACCTAGTCGGTGACGGGGGTATTACTAATCACCAATATGCAGATGACACCATCCTCATGGTTGAAGGCTCAGATACTGACATCCAAAATCTGAAGTTTCTACTCTTGTGTTTTCAAGAGATGTCGGGACTGACAATAAACTTTGCCAAAAGCAAAGTAATGGTGCTAGGCTACTCAGGAGAAGAATCCCGGCGCATAGCCAATAGGTTGAACTACCGTCTTGGCTCGTTTCCGACCACCTACCTTGGCCTCCCGATTAGCGATTCCCGCCTCCAGGCAAAGGACCTTCGCCCCATGGTGGCCAAACTCCAACACAGGGTCGAGCCATGGCAAGGGAGGTGGCTATCCAAGGCGGCCCGGGTCGTGCTGATGAACTCCTCCTTGGTTAGCCTGCTTATGTACTTGATGGGATTCTATAGTTTGCATGAATCCCTTCATTAGGAAGTCACCAAGTACTTGGCCCGGTTCTTCTGGGCGGGCCCAGATAATAAACAAAAGTATCACATGGTAAAATGGTCTGAGATTTGCAAGCCAAAGGACCAAGGCGGCTTGGGGGTCATCTCATCCAAACGGATGAACATAGCCTTACTCTCCAAATGGATATGGCGCATTGAGACGAGAGATGGAGGCCTATGGCTCCAGGTCATCCGCGCAAAGTACCTGCATGACCAGCCCCTGGCCTTCGCCTCCTGGACGGGTGGCTCCCAGTTTTGGCAAGCAGTCATCCAGCTTATGCCGGTCCTGCGGATTGGAACATCCATCTCGGTGGGGACAGGCACCAACACCCTGTTCTGGCTTGACCATTGGTCGGGTGACCGACCATTTTCTCAACGTTTCAACGTGCTCTTCTCTATTTGTGTCCGACCGCATCTATCCATGCATGCGGCCCTCACTGACCTAGGGGCTATAGCTTTCCGCCGTACTTTTGGACCGTTAGAACGGGACCAATGGGATGAGATGCTCCAATGCATTGCTCTTCACCCTCCCTCCACGGAGGAAGATTCATTATCTTGGTCCCTTGAACCAAGTGGGAGGTTTTCTACCAAGTCACTATACCACACCATGCTAGCTACCCCGGGCCCGACCGAAATGACCCTTCTTTGGGAGATTAAGCTACCGTTAAAGATTCGCATCTTTCTATGGCAATGGGTGCGAGGCCATTTACCTTCGGGTATGGAAGTTAGAAAATGGAATGGCCCCGGGGATGGTCTATGCCCCCTATGTACCATCCCGGAAGACTCCAACCATATTTTCTTTTGTTGCCCGACGGCAGTCCTCCTCTAGAGCTGTGTCAGGGAGGTGATTCGTGGTGATTGGGACCATGATAACCTCCCCGATCTATTTCAGGCGGTCCTAAGCCGAGACGCCAGGACACGCCCTAGCTTGTGGGTAGTAGTGGGGGCGATAGCATGGACTTTGTGGACGGCTCGCAATAAACTCATGATTGAGCATGTGATTCCATCTCGTGCGACTAATTCTATTTACAAACTGTGTGGCTTCTTACAGCTATGGAGACTGCTCAGCAAGCGGCATGATCGGGACTTCATCGACAGGATCATCTCGGCCTTACGCGCCACCGCAGGAACATTGGCGCCTCTGCTCCCGCCTCCACCACCTGAGCCGGATTAGTTAGACTATGATCCATATTTTGGGGTTGTTTGGCTGCGCCCCCAGCGCTCCGTTTGTTGTTGTACTTCTGTTATGCCCCTGTGGTCACTTATTTTGGTTTCTTTGGCTGGACCTTCTGTTGGCCGCGACTGTCGGATATTGTTGTGGTGGTTGCTTTATAATCTAAAGCAGGTGAAACCCTATTTCGTGGTGCTAAGATTTTCTTGGGAGACGAGGTAATACCGTTGACGTAAACAGACAAGTCCAGAAGAATGCAGTTTTTTTGCCAATACAATTACCACAGATCACTAGTAAAAAATCCAGTATTAAAAAAATAGAGTGAATTGCAGGAAACCACCACATTGAAGGGTAGAGTTGCAGAAAACACTCATACAAATATGTTGCGGAAAACACTGATTCCGGCCTTAATCATTTACATAAAGCACTGACCCGTCTATTTGGGCATTTAACCCCGATTATGACATGTGGGGTCTGGTTTTGGTGACGTGGCGTAACAAACGTGATCTGACACAGTCTAACGGTGTAGCTAGGGCATATCCTGCTCGGGTTTCCTTCTCCACCTCGTCTTTTCATCCCCCTTTCCTCGCTCTCCTCTGTCTCAGTGTGTCGTCCATGGCTACGGCGAGCCCTGACGATGGAGGCGGAGTGGATGGCGCTGGAGGAGATACCGGAGGAAGGTTGCATGGCGGCAGGGATCCAAAGCGAGTGGAGGTGTGCGGCAGCTCTAACCCTAGTCAGGCCCCGCAGATGAGAGCGTCATCGCCGTTGCTCGAGTATCGTGCCACCTACATTGTCACCCATGTTGTGCGGGCCACTACAACGGGGAGCCACCAGTGGGCATCTGGATTCGGCGGTGTGGAGTAAGACCCCCCCTTTCCCGTTGATTATAGGGTTAGGGTTCTAAAACAATTTGGGGATTCTGCTACCAACATACTATGTTAGATTCGAACGAACTGTAGGGTTAGGGTTATGTTTTAATACAAATTTGGCATTCTGCTACCATCCCAATAATGTGAGATTTTATTTGGTTATTAGTTTTCTGTTTGCAAACATATTTCTTGTTAATCTGAAGATATTTAATGGACGTTATAATGTGAATACACTGTGTACCCTGTCAATTAGATAGTGTAATTTAGTCAGTATAATTACAAAGTGTACACTGTGAACTAGGTAGTATAATTAAGTTGTTCATTTTTTTGTAGTAGTTATTAGAAATTTATGCACTGTAATTAATCAATAGAAACTTATGCACTGTAATTAATTATTATAAATTTAAGTAGTTGCCATGGAATGTTTAATTAATGTATAATGTCTTTGTTTTGTAGTTTGTCTGAAGACGTTTGGGAAGTTAGACTCCACTTTCATGACATGGATAGTTTGGAAAGGACCATGTGTGTTTCAGACATTACATTTCTCAATCTTCAACACGTATAAAGACATCGGGATATGGATGTAAGAACTACATGCATTTTGTGAAGGTTGATGGGTTGGGAATAGAAGGTTTGGAAGAGATTTGTGATGATGACAAGGTTGATGAGATGTTAGACCACATTGCCAACAGAGATCAGAACATAGTATACTTGACTGCAGTTAGGCGTAGTGAGCCCAGACCTGCAGATTTAAACATAGGTTATGTTTGTGAGCAGCAGGTTCCTATAGGAAATGTTCGAGAGACCACTTGAAGGAAATATGCCCTAGAGGCAATAATAAAGTTATTATTTATTTCCTTATTTCATGATAAATGTTTATTATTCATGCTAGAATTGTATTAACCGGAAACTTAGTACATGTGTGAATACATAGACAAAACAAAGTGTCCCTAGTATGCCTCTACTTGACTAGTTCGTTTATCAAAGATGGTTATGTTTCCTAACCATAGACATGTCTTGTCATTTTATGAACGGGATCACATCATTAGGAGAATGATGTGATGGACAAGACCCATCTGTTAGCTTAGCATAATGATCGTTAAGTTTTATTGCTATTGCTTTCTTCATGACTTATACATATTCCTTTGACTATGAGATTATGCAACTCCCGAATAAGTGAGGAAGCCAATGATGATGATCATGAAACTTGAGATCAAGTTACTACCGAACCTCGTAGGTCAACTAGAGTACGGTCCGCACCAGAGTGGTATGGTAATCCTGTTCTGGAAGTCATGTTACTAGACCATGACGAACCTACGAACTATGAGGAAGCGATGATGAGCCCAGATTCCGCAAAATGGCTTGAGGCCATGAAATCTGAGATGGGATCCATGTATGAGAACAAAGTATGGACTTTGATTGACTTTCCCGATGATCGATGAGTCATTGAGAATAAATGTATCTTCAAGAGGAAGACGGACGTTGATAGTAGTGTTACTATCTACAAAGCTCGAATTGTCGCAAAAAATGTTTTCGACAAGTTCAAGGTGTTGACTATGATGAGATTTTCTCACTCGTACCGGTGCTTAAAAGTTTGTCTGGATCATGTTAGCAGTTGCTGCATTTTATGAAATCTTGCAAATGGATGTCAAAACTGCATTCCTTAATGGATTTCTTAAAGAAGAGTTGTATATGATGCAACCAGAAGGTTTTGTCGATCCTAAAGGTGCTAACAAAGTGAGCAAGCTCCGGCGATCCATCTATGGACTGGTGCAAGCATCTCGGAGTTGGAATATATGCTTTGATAAAGTGATCAAAGCATATGGTTTTATACAGAGTGGGAGCACTACAACATTTCTTATAAGTATATGTGAATGACATATTGTTGATCGGAAATAATATAGAATTTTCTGGAAAGCATAAAGGAGTGTTTGAAAGGATTTTTTCAAAGAAAGACCTCGGTGAAGCTGCTTACATATTGAGCATCAAGATCTATAGAGATAGATCAAGATGCTTGATAAGTTTTTTCAATGAGTACATACCTTGACAAGTTTTTGAAGTAGTTCAAAATGGAACAGTTAAAGAAAGAGTTCTTGCCTGTGTTGCAAGGTGTGAAGTTGAGTAAGACTCAAAACCCGACCACGGCAGAAGATATAGAGAATGAAAGTCATTCCCTATGCCTCAGCCATAGGTTCTATAAAATATGCCATGCTGTGTACCAGACCTATTGTATACCCTGCCCTGAGTTTGGCAAGGGAGTACAATTTTGATCTAGGAGTAGATCACTGGACAACGGTCAAAATTATCCTTAGAGGACTAAGGAAATATTTCTCGGCTATGAAGGTGATAAAGTGTTCGTCGTAAAGAGTTACGTTGATGCAAGCTTTGACACCAATCTGGATGACTCTGAGTCTCAATCCGGATACATACTGAAAGTGGGAGAAATTAGCTAGATTAGCTCCGTGCAGAGTATTGTAGACGTAGAATATTTGCAAAATACATGCGGCTCTGAATGTGGCAGACCCGTTGAGTAAACTTCTCTCACAAGCAAAACATGATCACACCTTAGTACTCTTTGGGTGTTAATCACATAGCGATGTGAACTAGATTATTGACTCTAGTAAACCCTTTGGATGTTGGTCACATGACGATGTTTACTATGGGTGTTAATCACATGGTGATGTGAACTATTGGTGTTAAATCACATGACCATGTGAACTAGATTATTGACTCTAGTGCAAGTGGGAGACTGAAGGAAATATGCCCTAGAGGCAATAATAAAGTTATTATTTATTTCCTTATTTCATGATAAATGTTTATTATTCATGCTAGAATTGTATTAACCGGAAACTTAGTACACGTGTGAATACATAGACGAAACAAAGTGTCCCTAGTATGCCTCTACTTGACTAGTTCGTTTATCAAAGATGGTTATGTTTCCTAACTATAGACATGTGTTGTCATTTGATGAACGGGATCACATCATTAGGAGAATGATGTGATGGACAAGACCCATTCATTAGCTTAGCATTATGATCGTTACAGTTTCATTGCTACTGCTTTCTTCATGACTTATACATGTTCCTCAGACTATGAGATTATGCAACTTCCGAATACCGGAGGAACACCTTGTGTGCTATCAAATGTCACAACGTAACTGGGTGATTATAAAGATGCTCTACAGGTGTCTCCGATGGTGTTTGTTGAGTTGGCATAGATCGAGATTAGGATTTGTCACTCCGTGTATCGGAGAGGTATCTCTGGGCCCTCTCGGTAATGCACATCACTATAAGCCTTGCAAGCAATGTGACTAATGAGTTAGTTGCAGGATGATGCATTACGGAACGAGTAAAGAGACTTGACAGTAACGAGATTGAACTAGGTATGATGATATCGACGATCGAATCTCGGGCAAGTAACATATCGATGACAAAGGGAACCAAATATGTTGTTATGCGGTTTGACCGATAAAGATCTTCATAGAATATGTAGGAGCCAATATGTGTATCCAGGTTCCGCTATTGGTTATTGACCGGAGATGAGTCTTGGTCATGTCTACATAGTTCTCGAACCCGTAGGGTCCGCACGCTTTACGTTCTGTGACGATTTGTATTATGAGTTATGTGATTTGATGACCGAAGTTTGTTCGGAGTACCGGATGAGATCGGGGACATGACGAGGAGTCTCGAAATGGTTGAGACGTAAATATCGATATATTGGAAGGCTATATTTGGACATCGGAAAGGTTCCGAGTGATTCGGGTATTTTTCGGAGTACCGGAGAGTTACGGGAATTCGTATTGGGCCTTAATGGGCCATACGGGAAAGGAGATAAAGGCCTCAAGGGTGGCCACGCCCCTTCCCCATGGACTGGTCCGAATTGGACTAGGGAAAGGGGGTGCCCCCTTCCTTCCTTCTTCTCCCTTCCCTTTTTCCTATTCCATGTGGGAGGTGGAATCCTACTAGGACTAGGGAGTCCTAGTAGGACTCCACACTTTGGGCGCGCCCTATGAGGGACGGCCTCCTCCTCCCTCCATCCTTTATATACGTGGCCAGGGGGCACCCCATAGACACACAAGTTGATCATTGATCCCTTAGCCGTGTGCGGTGCCCCCCTCCACCATAATCCACCTCGGTCATATCGTCGTAGTGCTTAGGTGAAGCCCTGCGTCGGTAGCTTCATCATCACCGTCATCACGTCGTCGTGCTGACGAAGCTCTCCCTTGACACTCAGCTGGATCAAGAGTTCGTGGGACGTCACCGAGCCGAACGTGTGCAGATCGCGGATGTGCCGTACTTTCGGTACTAGGATCGGTCGGATCTTGAAGACATACGACTACATCAACCGCGTTGTCATAATGCTCCTGCTTACGATCTACAAGGGTACATGGACAACACTCTACCCTTCTTGTTGCTATGCATCACCATGATCGATCTTGCGTGTACGTAGGAGTTTTTTGAAATTACTGCGTTCCCCAACACCACTGTATATGAGGTCAGTGATCATGGTGTGGTGTAAAGGTCACCATCCAAAAAATCAAAGAGAGTTGCACAAGTTGAGGAGCATGAGCCATAGCCAATCCAGGTTTTCTCCACACAACTGAGCACACATCTGTTTAGGCAAAATGCATGAGATGTTTATTTGGAGCAAGAGGAGTTGGAAAGAACTATCGAGCTTAAGAGGAGGACTAAAATTCAGAGGTTTAAGAAGCATCAGAAGAGTGTTGAGAGGGTGCAGGAACTTAAAGAAAACTTCATGTTCTACTAACTAAAGATGACTCTGACTTGGAGGAAGATGAGGATTTTATAGGCAATGTTGGAGAGACCACTGTATATGAGATCGATGAATTGATGGTCCAAGGTGACCCTAGGGTCATTTTGTGGACAATCGATGAAATGAGGGTTACGGTGACCCTAGGGTCATTTTGTCGATGAATCGATGAAATGAGGGTCCAAGGTGCCCCTAGGGTCATTTTGTCGATGAATTAAGGGTTAAGGTGACCCTAGGGTCATTTTGTTGATGAATCGATGAATCTAGGTGACACTTTTGACATAATAAACATCACTTTGGTCTAATGGCCTAAACACATAAAATCAAATTATACTAAGCACATGCACCACATAACATAAAATTCGACTCACATTCATCATTCATCAAGGTTCAGAATTGGATCCAACACCCTAGTTCACAAAATACATACTTAAAGTACTTGGTTCACAAATTAAAACTAAAGTACTGGGTAGATGATTATCATCTACTCCCTCCGTTCCAAAATAGATGACCCAACTTTGTACTAACTTTTAGTATAAAGTTGGGTCATCTATTTTAGAACGGAGGGAGTACATTACAACACTGATGGACCCAACAACATAGCTCACCAATGCATACTAGAAGCACCCTAATAATCTAAGATGGCCTTCACGCCCTGAAGCGTCAGCTTTATCTTTTCCTCGGACTTCTGAAGCTCAGAAATGTGATACCGCAATTTATGCCTCTCTTCTGTCAGCCTTTCATTCTCCTTCAAATGATTGAACTTCATATTCTTAATCACATTGGCTTGAGCACCTGTGAGGTGCTTAAGAGTGTCATACTTTTCTTATAGCTTATTATTCTTCTCCTCTTTCTTTGACATCTCTGCCTTCAAGTTACCCATTGAATTGTCTAGCTCAACAATCTTTACATCTACATTGTCCTTCTGCTCCTGCTGATAGCTTCACTCCACAACCCTCTGCTCCTGGGCATCCAAGAGAGCATCCACATCAGCAACTAACTTCTCATAATTATCATGTAGTTTGTTCTTCTCTTATGTCAGGTTTTAAATTGTAAAGGAACTCTCAAGATTGTCATTGTCCTAGCTACCTTACTCTCCTCATACATATCCCATAACTTGGCCAATGCCTTCTCCACCGAGTCTGTTCATTCAAAATCAATCCACTGAACTACTCCCTTCGTCTGGGTTTATTAGGCCTAAGAGCGGCACAAGCACGTCCATTTTTATAAGGTCTTGCTTTAGAAACCTACATGCATGCATCCATTTCATTGGTTGTAGTGAGAGGCGTTATTGCTAGTCCCATGGCTGAATAATAAATATGTTGCATGCATGATTTTCCATTGGTTGCATATGAGAGCTGGCATGTGAGAGAGTGCATTGGGAGTGGGATGAAAGGATTAATGTGAGCAAATTACTATGTGCCTTGGCCCAAGAGAAGTGGTCTCGGGGCTCAATAAACTCGGACGAAGGGAGTACTCCACAATTTATGCCTTCTTGTAAAACAAACATTAAACAGAGGAATAAGCTAAGTGAGTGGGATCTACAAACTAATAAAAGAGGTTTAGTACACCAAGTACATGACATACCCACTGTTAACATAAAAACATACCACTGATAGTAGACCTTAAGCAGTAGTATAAAGAGGTTCATTACTGATAGTAAACAATGACCACTGACATCAACATGTTTACTAGAGCATGGTCAACAGTATAGCCAACCGCTTGCTGGCTATATGGTGTTGCCATGTCATATATAGTCATCACTTATAGTCAAACATACAACAAGGTTAGCTATAAGACTACTAGTTTTTTTCACCTTCTATCTATCCCTTTCTTCGTATTTATTGCATTTCCTAGTAGTATGCATATAGCTAAGACTCTTGCATGAGAGCCCACTCCCATCATTTTTTCATGCCTCTCTCCTCCACATAGGTAAAAGTGCCATGTAAGCGGGCTATAAGCCCACTATTGTACTTGCTCTTAAAGAGGTTCGGGAAGGGTTTTGTACACCAAGCACATGACACATCCACTGTTAACAAATAAACAATCACCACTTGCAAAGTTCACTAAACAATGAACACTAGCATCAACATTTTAATTGAGTAGGAGCAAGCAAAGTTCAGTAAACAAGGCATTAAGCACTGATCACAATAAACAATGAGTACCATGCGCTAATGACAACACAGAGCTAAACAAAGACCAAGCACTTAAGACAGCTAAACAACATGCTAAACAAAGCATTAAGCACTAATCAGATTAAACAATGAGCAGCAAGCAGTAAACAGAGCCGATGAGCAGCTTGCACTAAACAGGTTCTGACGCATACCTTCTCACCACACTCAAGAAATCTCCCGCTAGTGTGCATCCCTTCAAATGCAACAAAGCGCTCTGCCGGCTTGCCCTGTTCGCACAACACACTAACATTTGCATCAATGCCGCTGAAATTTGGGTCGTGCATGGTAGCAGACAGCTGCGGGAGCAAACAAAGCAAGCCCTATCTTCAGATCGAGCTCATTCTCAAAATCCCCAATTCACAAACCCTAAACCTAACCCTAGCTCTGGCTATACATAACTGACCTTGATGATGCCATCACAGGAGGAGGTGACGTTCTTGATTGAATCCTCATTGGTCTTGCCGTCATTCCACGACACCATGGCGCGGCGGGGCAGCGGCCGACGGTGGGGGAGAAGAACATAGAGTGGGAGATGGCGACCCAGATGCGAGAGTGAGGAGAGAGGGCGACAAAGTCTCGATTCAAACCGGTTTTGGCCGAACCGGCGCGTACAATGTCACTGTAGCACCATTAGACGGCGTCAGATCGCGCCCATTACGCCACGTCACCAAAACCGGTCCCCGCCTGTCATAATCGGGGTTAAAATGCCCAAACAGACGCGTCAGTACTTTCTGCAAATGATTAAGCCCAGAATTAATGTTTTTTGCAACAAATTTATAGAAGAGTGTTTTCTGCAACCCTACGCTTTAATGTGGTGGTTTTCTGCAATTCACTCTACAAAAACCTATGAATTATGAAATACATTTAGTAAATTAAGCACTTTGTAGCCATTTCGTACCAATCAATCATAGCATGAGGAGTGATGGGCAAAAGCACGGCCAACTGAACAACCCAACATACTTTCAGGAGCCGAAGATACCCCAAGGCTGGTGCAGTGTGAAGTGCGAAAGGAGAGAATAATGGATATAAGAATGGCACACATGAGAAGAGAAGACCAGTGCAGTCAATGCCCAAACGAGAAGCACAGAAAGAAAGAAAAAATCATCAAGAATAAAAAGGGGAATACAGAAAGAGCATGGGCCCGGGTCGCTTGATGGCCCCACAGCAATAGCCACGTTTATGTCCTGATGAAATATTGACACGCTCGAGTGGCTTTAAGAAGTTGGGTGGGAGCTGCGAACTTGTGAAGGACAGAGACAAACAAAGGCTGGACCCAGTATTCCAAATGAAGTGGTCCTGTGCTGGATGGGGTCGGCCTCGGAGTCCCGTCGACGTCGACGTTAACGACGACTCAGAGTTCTCCTCGTCGTCGTGGATCGCCTCCTGGCATTTGTTTTCCGGTGGTTTTCTCTTGGTTCGGTGGTAGAGAGAGACCGAGAAAACCGAGCAATCAAATAGGACTAGGAAAATATCGTGCTTGACCACGGACGTATTAAGCCATGGCCATCGGCTCAACATATCCACTTCAGCTACGTCACCGACTCCCGACTGGACCGGCACCAGCATCATGTTAAATTCTTGTCCACATGGCCATATGACTGTACTCTGTTACTGTCGGAGATTTTTCTATTTATATAAACTTGGCCAAGCATAGGTACAATTGACTTCTAAACAACATAGTAAGCCTTATATTTTGGAGCGGGGGAGTACATTCAACTTCACCATTTGAACATATGTACAGTATATTTTGCCTTGTATTTAGACCAAGCGAACATTGAAAAGGACTAAGCTAACAAGCAAACATGGAATAACAATAAAATCTTTTGGGGTATAGAGGGAATCAAACACTTTGCACCAGAGAAATGGAATAGAAACACGTTTGTATTTACAAAAGTGTATAGGTCGTTAATCTCGAGCATCTTTTTTAGCCAGACAATGTTCCTTTCGGCAGTAGATATCAGCCCAGGATGAAGTGAACTAATAACATCCATAATAGCAGAGGTATGTAACTGAATCAAAAGAACTGCTTCACAACATTGGCAGTAGCACCCGATGTATACATTTCAGGTCCCGCACTTCGCCTTCCAGTGTTGATTCTTGGGAAACATTTCATCGTATAAGACAGCTTCAGTACACTCTAAATAAACAAGGGTTACTTCATAATGCTACAAGGAATTGCAAAGCCTTGGTGTGCCAGTATGTACCACTCCCTTTACACTAAAAATATCAGATAAGCGAAAAACACTGTCGGACAGCTACAAAATAAGCCTGGTAGTCAAACTTGTTTTAGATGAGAATATGGGATCATCCCACAGATGGCTGAACATAACAGCTCAAGCTGATGCTAGAAGACATAAAGTGCAAGAAAATTGAACAAGCCAGAAAGATGGAAGGCCACCTGCGGCTAATGTGGTACTCCCACCATCTTTCGTGGTGGAGTAGCGGAATAAAGCTCCAAATTTTAAGAGCAACTTCCTCGGCATATAGCGAGTATAAAAAGATGAAAATAGTAAGTTGCTCCGAGGATTTGCTCATCGCATGACGATAATGAAGATAATCCTCATTGTGTGCTTGTAGCTCCATTACACGGCTCGAGTTTAAATTTCAAGCATGCTAAAATAATTTCCAAGAACATACAACATGCACCGGTGTTCAAGTCAAATCTGAACATGAAGAAAAATGCTGATAGGAGAAACAAAAATTGTTTGCAGATAATACATAAATATAGATTCCTGGATGAATAGGGTTCTTATAAAAAGGGAGCATCAAACTTCAGGTCATGCCGGTGTGCTTGCTCCTGAAACAGGTTCAGGACTTCTCGGGGAGTTAATCCCACTTCCCTCTCTTGGCTTCTGATATTTTGCAATTGCACTTGTCACAATAATTAGGAGCAGCAGGATTACTACAACACCGCCAACTAGTGCATAGACATACACTGAAGTCCTCAATTTGCGGCAGCTTCCCGCTGCAAAAGCTGTCATGAGAGCCAGCATATCCAGTATCATGATCAAATGCAATACCCCAAGTGGCACAGCTTTCTTCCTGATAGATTTATTTCAGCAGCAGCATGATCACGACAATGGATGCCATGAATGCGTAATAATTGAACCAGAAGAAGATCTTGTACCGTCGGTGATTAATATCACGAAGGACGGGATTGCCTGGTACATGGCCCTCATCATCAGACCAAAATCCACCAGGTGGGTTCAGTCCAGCTTGGTATGCGATCGATGCTGCTAAAATTGCAAGAAGCATCAGATACTTGTGTCTCTTTCTCACTTTTTCTTCTTCGACAACTGAAGCTTCTGGCCTCACGTCAACTGAAGCTTCTGGACTCACGTCGACTGAAGCTTCTGGCCTCACTTCGACTGAAGCTTCTGGACTCACAGGAGTGTTTACTTGTTCACCCTCTGCATGGAAGAGAAGATCGTGTAGAAATCCTAGACACTTAGCCAATGGTTTTCCTAGTGTATCATGCATCGAAGAGAGCAGAACTTGAATCAGAAGGGAGACTAGAACTCCCATAGCAATGGTGCTCAGATATATGGACTGTTTAATATTTCTGCAACTTCCTGCAACATAGGCAATGAGGAGGCCAAGCAAGCCCGCCACCAAACACACTCGCAGTGCATAGGACTTGATTCCATACTCACATGATTCCTTATTCACAAGTAATATTGTGACGACCACAGACGACACAAATGAAACTGAATTTGAGTAGTAGAACACATCATAGCGTTTTGGATGGGTGTCCTGAAGGATTGGATTGCCCGGAGTTCCCGTGGCATCCTTGTCATCAGACCAGACACCTCCTGGAGGATTCATGCCAGCTTGGTATGTGACAGTCACAGCTAAAATAGCAATGGTCAATAGCAGATTACGCCGCCTTCCCAACTCCTTGTCACTAGTACCGCTCCCAGTCTGGTTGTCACCTGATTGATGTGGCACTGAGCAAAAAAGACTAACTGACTGCTCTAGCATCTCTGCCACCTGCCTTCTCCATCCTGGAGGAATTATATGTACTGCTATCAAGACATGAATGAGAACATAAGCAAGTACACTGCATACGAGCACTGATATGAAAATAGTCTTCTTTGCCTCCCTGCAGTTCCCCAGAGCAAAAGCTCCGGTCAGGGAAAGTAGGACCACTATCATCGTTATTGGCAATGCACGCCGTTTGGTAACCTTGTCGCTTGCCATCTTGTTCAAGAGCAAAGTGATCATGACAATGGATGCCACAAAGGCGATTGCATTGAGATAGAAGAATGCAATGAACCGGCGATGGTGGGTGTCCTCAGGGATGCGATCAGCTGCCGAATGATGATCTTTACTTCTTGACCAAAAGAAACCTGGTGGATTCAAACCTGATTGGTATGCCAGAGATGCTGCAAGAATGGCAAGAAGCAACATACATGTGCGGATCTTCTTCAGATGCTCATCCTCTCTGATATTTGGAAGTTGGTGACTGTCTGCAGGCTGGTCTTGTGGTTCAGGGGTATTATCTTCTGCAGGTGCATCAGTTGAACGGACTGAAGTATGATGATTGCTTGCATAAGAATTCTCCTGCTCTGCCTTGCTTGGCCTGTGTCTACTAAACCTCAATGAAAGTACACGGTCCAATTTTTCCACGCAACAGAGGCTGCTTGTTTTGACCTTTTGTAGCCAATTTGCTACAGGCCTGGAAACAAAGAATCCAGCTAAAGTTCAATCCCTGCAGGGGAGTCCCAACTTAGCCCATGACAAGCTCTCACGGTCAACGAAGGAATAGACCTCCTCCCAAGACGTTCCGATCAGACTCGGTATCTCGGTAACTCAAGACACTTCGACAGGTTAAAACAAGACCAGCAACACCGCTCGAATGTGCCGACAAATCCCGATAGGAGCTGCACATATCTCTTTCTCAGGGCACACTCAGATTGTCCTAGGTACGGGTAGGCCAGCCCAGAGTTGCCTCTGGTGGCCACCGGTAGCTGACAGGTGGACCAACACTCAGAGGAGCACTGGCCCGGGGGGTTAAAATAAGATGACCCTTGAGTCTGCAGAACCCAAGGGAAAGAAAAGGGCTAGGTGGCAAATGGCAAAACCAAGGTTGGGCATTGCTGGAAAAGCTTTAATCAAGGCGAAATATCAAGGGGTTCCCATTATAACCCAACCGCGTAAGGAACGCAAAATCCGGGAACACAACACCGATATGACGGAAACTAGGGCGGCAAGAGTGGAACAAAACACTAGGCGAGAGGCCGAGCCTTCCACCCTTTACCAAGTATATAGATGCATTAAGATAACTTGGCAATATAATGATATCCCAACAAGTAATTAAAAGATGTTCCAACAAGGAACGGCCTCCAATCTTCACCTGCAACTAGCAACGCTATAAGAGGGGCTGAGCAAAGCGGTAACATAGCCAATCAACGGTTTGCTAGGACAATGGTGGGTTAGAGGTTTGACATGGAAATTTAGGAGGCTTTCAAGCAAGTGGTAGGCATCGTAGCAATGGCATAGCAAAAGAGTGAGCAAACTAGCATAGCAAAGATAGTAGTGATTTTGAGGGTATGATCATCTTGCCTGCACAGTTGTCAGAGTTGACTGGATCCTCAAAAGCAAACTCAACGGGCTCCTCGGTAGCGAACTCGTCTCCCGGCTCTAACCAAACAAGACAAAAAAGCAACAAGGATACAATCAACCACGTGCAAACTCAATCAACAACGATGCAAGGATGATATGCTATGCGGGATGCGATGCGGGATGCCAAAAGCAAGATATGACAGGAAATGCATGAACCTGGCCTCAACTTGGAAATCCAAGTGTGCCACTGGAAAGATGAGATGAAATCGCTTGAAAACGATATAAAGAACGCCGGAATCGGAGTTATGGTTTGGAAATGGCAAGCGATTCAAATATGACACCGGTCTGCGATTTACAGCAAGTAGGCATCTAAATGCAACGAAAAGAACATACTACAGCACCCAAACATGGCAACAAAATACATGGCAGAAAAGCATTCAAGATGCTTAACAAAAGTCTAGCACCGAGCTACGGCCAAATCATCCATTAACAGGTTCAAACAAGCATGGCAAAAACGCAAATGGTAAAACAGATCTCAGACTTAGTGAAATTAACACTTGTCTGGAATTTCAGATCATATAGCCCTCTTCGGAGCAACAAAACAACATGCTACAGGACCTGAACATGACAAAGAAAGACATGGCATGGAGCTACTCAACAAGCTTAACAAAAGTCCCTTAGTGACCTTGAGCCAAAAGGGATCACAAAATATACTAACAAGCACACGAACATAGCAAAAACATAATCAGTTTTCAGACTTAGTGAAAACTGGGACATGCTGAAACATAACTCATGAAGGCATGTTTACGAGCTCGATGCACTCACCACGGTGCAAGTCATGGCAATACAAGCATACATCCCTTAATAAGGCACAAAATGTAAGCTAGACATGGCAAGAACAATGGCATAGCATGCACGGATCAACTACAATAACATCGGCAAAATCGCAAACAAGTTGACAATCTGCCCAGATTCGCAACGAAGCAAAAGTAGAGCTCGATTGACTCAAGCTAGGGTGCTCCATAATTGCAAACAAAGACATGGATGGATAGATAACTACAATATTAACAAAACTCCCTTACTGATCATCCTCAAAAGAGGTACGGATCACTAGGAAACAACAAGAACATATGGCATCATGAGATAAACAATCCCAGGACTTAGTGAAATTACTAAGTCCCTGAAAACAGAATTAGCAAGTGCACCACTTTGCAAGCTTGCACAAGTCACCACACACATCCCAAAAATACAAAGGGTTGCACCTCTGGAAAGATGACAAAACCCTTGTCAAAACACATGAAGAACTCACGGGCATATCATGCACACATTAATCATGGCAAAAATGACAAAAGTGCTAAACGGAGTAGCAGATCTGACAAATAACTCAAGTAGCCCTCTTCTAACAGCATTTCGGGCATCAAGATGAGCTCAAATGAAAATGATGCAATGGAATTAAATGATGTACTCTCTAAGATGAACATTTTAATATGCTATATGCCCAAATCGGAGCTACAGATGCAAAGTTACGGGGCCGCGAACATGTGCACTTGGGCTAGGGTTTCTAAGACTTAGGGAAAAAAATCAACCCTGATAATTTTCAGATCTAGATCGGGGCGGCGCGCGAACCGAGGTGGCCGGGCTCTCGCCAGAGCTCCTCGCTGGAGGAGGGCGCGGGGCGGCGCCGGGGAGGTCGGAGGAGGCGGCGGCTGGCGGCGCCGGGCCCAGCTCCGGTCGGCGGAGTCCCGCGGCGGAGCGGCGAGCTCCGGGCGGAGGCGGCAGGAGGCGGCTCCGGGCGGCGGGCGATGGTGCGGCGGCGGAGCACAGTGGCGGTGGGATTCCGGCGACGGGGCGGAGGCGGCGCGGGATCCGCGACGAGGGAAGGCGGCGGCGGGCGCGCGTGGGCCGGGGGGGCCGGATGCGGGCCGCTCCGGGCCGGCGGCGGAGGGAGTGGCGCAGGCCACGTGGCAGCGTGCTAGTGGCTGGCGGCGGCGCGCAGGTCAGACACGTCCGACCCGGCGCGGACGTTGTCCGGCAGCGCGAGGAGAAGCGGATCTAGGGTTTCGGGGAGGGGGATCCGGAATTTGGAATGGGGGGTGTATAAATAGGCATAGAGGGAGCTAGGAGAGTCCAAAAGAGGTGCGGTTTTCGGCCACGCGATCGTGATCGAACGCTCTAGGACATGGAGCAGAGTTTGGTGGGTTTTGGGCCAAATTGAAGGGATGTTGGGATGCAACACACACGAGGCCTTTTCGGTCCCTCGGTTAACCGTTGGAGTATCAAACGAAGTCCAAATGATACAAAACTTGACAAGCGATCTACCGGTAGTAATCCAAGGCCGCTTGGCAAGTCTCGGTCCAATCCGGTAATTTTTAATCCCCACACACGAAAGAAAGCTAGAAATGACCACCGGAGGAGAATGAAGCACCGGAATGCAAAACGGACAACGGGGAAAATGCTCGAATGCATGAGACGAACACGTATGCAAATGCAATGCACATGATAACATGATATGAGATGCATGACAACGACAACAACACACGGAGACAAAGACCTGAACCCGAGAAAATAAAATAACTTAACGCCGGAAACGGCAAGAGTTGGAGTACAAATAGGGAAAGTTACATCCGGGGTGTTACAAGCGGCCTGCTGGCACTCTTCAACCTTTCGGTATTCCTGAGTGGAAATGGGATAAAATCAGTATGGATATCATTACTGGGTTTCCCAGGACCAAGAGAGGGAATAATGCCATCTTCGTCGTGATCGACCGTCTTTCCAAAGTAGCCCATTTCCTACCTGTTCGTGAGAGTATCACTGCTAGCCAGCTAGCTGATTTATACATCTCCCGAATAGTGTCTCTTCATGGTGTCCCATTGGAAATTAACTCAGACCGTGGGAGTCTCTTCACCTCTCGATTTTGGGAAAGTTTCCAAAATGATATGGGAACTCGTCTCTCTTTTAGCACCGCCTTCCATCCTCAATCAAGTGGTCAAGTAGAGCGAGTCAATCAAATTTTGGAAGATATGCTCCGAGCTTTTGTCATCTCATTCGGAATGGGTTGGGAGAAATGCCTTCCATTCGTGGAGTTTGCTTATAACAATAGTTATCAAGCCAGCTTGGGCAAAGCTCCTTTCGAAGTTCTCTATGGACGAAAATGTCGAACGCCTCTTAACTGGTCAGAAACCGAGGAAAGACAACTCTTTAGCCCGGATATGATTCAGGAAGCAGAAGAGTAGGTTCGCGTTATTCGTGAGAAATTAAAAACAGCCCAATCTCGTCAAAAGAGCCAATATGATCGTAAACATAAGCTCATGACTTATGAAGTCGGCGAGAAGGCTTACCTTCGGGTTACTCCGTTAAAGGGAACCCATCGTTTCGGTATCAAAGGCAAATTGGCTCCTCGTTACATTGGACCTTTTCGCATTCTTGCCAAATGAGGAGAAGTTGCCTACCAATTGGAACTACCTTCGCATCTTTCCAGAGTTCATGATGTCTTCCACGTTTCTCAACTCAGGCGTTGCTTCGCGGATCCTATCCGTGGAGTGGACCACGAAACGCTTGATCTACAAGATAACCTCTCATATCGGGAATATCCCGTTCGTATCCTTGATCAAGCCGAGCGTACCACTCGACGCCATAATATCAAGTTTCTCAAGGTTCAATGGTCACACCATTCCGAGAAAGAAGCCACTTGGGAAAGGGAGGATCGTCTTCGACTCTAGTACCCCACCTTCTTCCCGGAGGATCCTAAATCTCGAGACGAGATTCTTTTGAGTGGGGTTGAGTTGTCACACCCTAGCTGGTTCATGCATTAGAGTGTTGCATCATGTCTACTTTTACAGAAACTTGAAATGGGGATGACAGAACCCCCAGCACCCCCTGGAAACAACTAGGGTCTACTAAAATTATTTTCAATGAACCCAAAAAGCCCTTCACAAAATGTTCATCATTTCTGGATTGGGTTAAAACCCCTGGCAAAAATGGTGCACTCTTTCCTAGGACATTCTGGATTCTTTGAATTAAATCATAAGTATTTGAATTTGGGCATTCAAATGTATAAAATATTTTAAATGCCCAAATAATTCTAGATTTAAGTGAGGGCTGTTAGGAATAATCCCAACAGAGCCCACAATTATTTTCAGGATTTTAGCAAGTGCCTAAGTGTTTTTAATAAAGCCCTAAAGTTACAGAAAAATAGAAAAGAAAACAAACAGGAAAGAGACGAAGAGAAAGCTTACCTGGCGCCACCCAGCAGGCCCACCTGCCGGCCTAGCGCAGCCAACGCTCCAGCGAGCTGCTTGGCTCGGCCAGGCAGGCAGGCAGCTGCTCGACACCGGCACCAGCGCGTGCCACGCAGCTGCCCGCCGCCCTGCTTCCTCCCATCGCCGCTCTGTTGGCCTGGACGACCTCCACGTCGCGCACCGAACCCCCTGGACACGTCCATTCCCCCTGCCTCTCTCCCTCGCTCCCCTCCGCCATGGCCGACGCAGCCATCGCCGTTCCGCCGCCGTAACCGTGCCCACCGTCGTCAACGCGCCGCTCCACCGTGTCCTGAAGCTCCGCCACTCCCTCCTCGACCTCCCACCGAGCCACGCCCCGCCGGAGGCCCCCGAGCGTCTTCACCGAGCTCGTCTTCAACCTCCTGCCGGCCAGATCGCCTCCGCCGCCCTGCTTGCTCCGGCTCGTCTCCGACCTCGCCGTCAACTCCGTCGCAACCGCCGTGAGCTTAGCCACCTCCCTATCCTCTCCGCTCTCCTTCTCGTGCACCACAGTGAGCACACAGAGTTCGCCCACACGCGCCGCCGCGGAGCTCGTCGTCGACGAGGCTCCGACCATGCCACGACCGCGCCACTTAGTCCACTAACTTCACCACATCCCCAGGAGCACAACGCACCGCGCACCACGCCCGTGCCTCGCCTTGCCTCCTAGCGACGGGTCCGAGCTCACCCGAGCTCTGGCCGCCGCCAAACTCGTCGTCGGCGTCGTTTCCGGCGACCCCGAGCCCAACCACCCGCACCAACCGCCGCGGCTCGCTCCCATCTATCCATAGAGCCCAACAGCGCCCCAAACGGTGCCCTGTAAGTGAAACCCGCACCTGCACCGCCGCGTTTGGCCTCGCCGGCGGCTAAACGCCGGCGAGTTGACCCCGCTGACCCCGTTTGACCATGGGTGGGCCCTGTTTGACCCCCCCTGGGTCAATGACAGGTAGGGCCCAGCCCTGCTGACTAATTAGGATTAGTATTAACTAATATCTAGTTAAACTAATCACACTGACACGCGGGACCCACTGTCAGGTTTGACCTGGACCATCCCGTTGACCACTGGCGTCACCCTGACGCACTGCTGACGCAATAACTAATTTCTGGATTTATTTTTATACAGAAAATTCCAGAAATTGTTACAAACTTCAAAAATTCATAGAAACTATTATGTAACTCCAAATGCAAAGATTTATATATGAATTTTGATCAGAAAAATTCAATCTATCCATTGGTAATGGTTTCATGCATGACAGAACAAGTTAACCTTGCTGTTTAAGCAAAATAAGATAATGCACTAAAATGGCTATGTTAAATGAACTAACATTTGAATCTTTGATTCAAATGAGTTCATTCCTTTCTATTTTAGCTTGGATTAGGCCAAGACACATTCATATTGCCATGTCATAGCATGCATCATATTGTTTCATATCATCATGTGTTGATGATGTTCGGTGTGTTTTTCGTGGTAGGTTCTGTCTCCGAGGATAACCTCGAATATCCGTCTGAAGGGCAGTACCCTACTACCACTACATCAAGCAAGCAACCCATTGATCATTCCGATACAAACCCATGTTCTCGCTTCTGCTCTTGTTTACTGCATTAAGACAACGCGATTCAAACTGCTGTGTGTTGCGGTAGTTGAACCCACTTCCTTTGCATGACCTGTCATTGCCACAGTAACTAGATGAAACCCACTAGCATGTGTAGGAGTTGATTGAGCCATATTTGTGTTCCTACCATGCTATGCCTGCTATGCATAGAGTTGTGTCAGGTCTGGTTTATCTGGGTGATGGGCTAGAGTGAAATGATTATGTCGGTAATGTGAGGGATGTGTTGAACATGTTTTGGTAAAGGTATCGATGAGAGGCCATGTAGGAGTACATGGTGGGTTGTTTCATTGAGGCCGTCCATAAGAACTGAGATTTGTATGCGTGATTTAAGATTCAGCTACTACCACACATTGGGCCCTGAAATATGACCCCGCTCGACTTACTGACCCCTCTCGTCCTCTGTCCAGGAGTTGCAACTAGTTTCTGGTGTTTGTAGGTTATGTGTTGGCGGCCGTGCGTAGCGCTAACCCTAGGGGTGGGCTATGATGCGGTAGATACACCGTGGCACGGTGTACCAAGTCGCCCGTTTGGTGTCTCGGGAACCTTGCACACATCGTTTGGGGCCGTTGAGGACACCCCGGCCGGATTTCCTTGCGGATGGAACCTGAATAGGCGATAAATCTGGACTAGAGACTTGTGCGGTTAGTCAAGTCATGGTCTACACCCACGTCGGTTTTTTCTTGAAGTCTGCCGAGCACATGTCGTGTACAGACGCTAAGTGGTGGAAACATGTGTGATGAAGTACACCCCTGCAGGGTATAAAACTATTCGAATAGCCGCGTCCGCGGTAAAGGACTACTTGGTTGCCTATACAGTTCATAGACAAGTTAATGGATACTACTAAAAGACTCAAGATAAGTGTGAGTACCGAGGATGGCCCTCTCGTAGGATGACGAGGGAGGATCCCCGATGGAGTATTGTGTTGGTGATTAGTGGACTCGTGTGCGAAAACTATTTTACTACTGGAGTCTCGTAGGATAGCTTAGCCAAGAGTCAAAGCTGGCTTGCTGCAATAACTCCACCACCTTCTTGAGAATGAGCATGTATAGTAGGTTCTGATGTAAGACTTGCTGAGTACCTTTGTATTCATGTTTGCTTAATTGCTGTTTTCAGACGACAACACCGCCCCCTCCGATGGGTTCTTCGTAGACCTTGATGTCGACGAGTGACTAGCCACCCAGGTGGTGGTCCAAGCCTTGGAAGGGCCCTCTATAGATAAATAGGCTTCTTCAAGCCTTTTTCCTTTCTAGTGTCTGTACTCAGACTAAGTTGCTTCCGCATGTGTTTGTATGATTGTATGACTTGAGTGTCGGGTCGTGTGACCCCTACCTGTATGAATATGTTATGTATGGCTCCTCGGAGCCTTTTTAAATAAAGTACTTGAGTTGTAGAGTTTTGTTGTGATGCCATGTTGTATGTACTCATATCGGGCATATTGTGTGTATGATTGAAATGCTTGGTATGAGTGGGATCCGACAATCTAGTTGTTTATCCTTGGCAGCCTCTCATATGGGGAAATGTAGTCTAGTGCTTCCTGAGCGATAGTAGTCTGCTACAGCCCGGTTCACCGGAGTCCTGCTAGCCCAGCACTACTGCTCTGGACACTTGACTGGCCGGCATGTGTTTCACTTCGTTCCTGTGTCTGTCCCTTCGGGGAAATGTCACGCGGTGACATCCGGAGTCCTGCCTAGCCTGCTACAGCCCGGGTTACCAGAGTCCTATTAGCCCAGTGCTACAGCCCGGATTCACACGTTGATGACTGACATGCTCGATGTGATTCATGTATGCCTGTCCCCATAGGTCTGTGCCGCTTTGGGTTCTCGACTAGCCATGTCAGCCCGGGTTCTCTATCATATGGATGCTAGCGCCACTATCATATACGTGAGCCAAAAGGCACAAACGGTCCCGGGCCATGGTAAGGCGACACCCGTGGGGATACCGTGCGTGAGGCCATAATGTGATATGAGGTGTTACCGGCTAGATCGATGTGACTTGGAATCGGGGTCCTTACAGAGATCATGTTAAAATTTCAGCCCAATCAGAGTTACGGATCTCCGGGAATATAAGAAACGGTGAAGAAAGGGTAGAATCTGAGAACGTAGAAACAAAGAGAGGCAGAGAGACAGATCCAATCTCGGAGGGGCTCTCACCCCTCCCACGCCATGGAGGCCAAGGACGAGAGGGGATACCCTTCTCCCATCTAGGGAGGAGGTCAAGGAAGAAGAAGACGAAGGGGACCCCTCTCCCCTTCTCTTCCGGTGGCGCCAGAACGCTGCCGTGGCCGTCATCATCACCGCAATATTCACCAACAACTTCACCGCCATCATCACCAACTCTTCCCCCCTCTATGCAGCGGTGTAACCTCTCTCTTACCCGTTGTAATCTCTACTTAAACATGGTGCTCAACGCTATATATTATTTCCCAATGATGTATGCCTATCCTATGATGTTTGAGTAGATCCGTTTTGTCCTATGGGCTATTTGATGATCAAGATTGGTTTGAGTTGCATATTTTATTATTGGTGCTGTCCTATGGTGCTCTCCGTGTCGCGCAAGCGTGAGGGATCCCCGCTGTAGGGTGTTGCAATACGTTCATGATTCGCTTATAGTGGATTGCGTGAGTGACTAAAACACAAACCCGAGTAAGGGGGTTGTTGCCTATGGGATAAAGAGGACTTGATGCTTTAATGCTATGGTTGGGTTTTACCTTAATGATCTTTAGTAGTTGCGGATGCTTGCTAGAGTTCCAATCATAAGTGCATATGATCCAAGTAGAGAAAGTATGTTAGCTTATGCCTCTCCCTCATATAAAATTGCAATAATGATTACCGGTCTAGTTATCGATTACCTAGGGACAAATAACTTTCTCGTAACAAAAAGCTCTTTACTAAAACTAATTTAGTTGTGTCTTTATCTAAACAACCCCTACTTTTTATATACGTGCTCTTTGTTATCTTGCAAACCTATCCAACAACACCTACAAAGTACTTCTAGTTTCATACTTGTTCTAGGTAAAGCGAACGTCAAGCGTGCGTAGAGTTGTATCGGTGGTCGATAGAACTTGAGGGAATATTTGTTCTGCCTTTAGCTCCTCGTTGGGTTCGACGCTCTTACTTATCGAAAACTGTTGCGATCCCCTATACTTGTGGGTTATCAATGGACAAGAAATCAGAGTAAAGCAGTGGCGATCTATTTTCTTGCTGCGATAAATGAGTTGAGCAGATACGAAAGAGTACTGCCTCTAGTGCGGCGCCATGTATGCATCTGCTGAGAATTTGACGGTGCTGCGGTAGCGATGGCTGTCGGCAGCGTGGAAGAAGATCTAGGAGGGTAGACAGTGGTGGCGGGGTGCGGTGGACGAGACGATCGTAGGAGCGGCGCCGGCAAGGTGGACGATGGCGGGGATGAAGCGAGAGGACGGGATGCAAAGATCCTGGTCCGAAGGAGTGGATGAGAGAGGTTGATCTCTTATAATGGCAGATGGCGTAGGGGTATTAGCTCTGACATGGTGGAGGAGGACGGCGGTGGATGGGGTGGCGGATGGAGGAGGCTGGGGTGGAGAGGGTGTTTTGGTGCCCACGGAGTACGAATGGGGAAATGGAGGGAGAGAGGAAGGGGGAACCATGTCTTCAGGGCGCACTTGTCTCAAATGTGAGGAAATTTACAAACTTAGCCCCCGTTTAAAATTTCCTACATCACAACAATATTAGTCGGTTGGGGATAGGACGGTAATCTCGCATACACCGAATATTTGCCGACGAGAGTTTGTTTTTGGCGCCCACCGTGTATGAATCGGGGAGGGAGTCGATTTCGACCGAGGAGACACTGTGTTTTGGCACCCACTGTGTATGAATCCTGGTGAGAGGCGGTTATGTCACGTTTGAGTGAAATTACAAACCTACCCCTATTGAAGCCTATAGAAATCGAGCCGATAGGCTTTGCGTGTCAGGGATAGGCAATAATTTCCATCTCGCAGATTTTGATTTCGGCCGGTTATTGCGACTTTCCCCGCTTCGTTCAAATTTTTGCAGAGCAAGAGTGCACGTTTACCGTGCCAACTCAATTCGAATCCAGTTTGTATTCTATTTTTGTTCGGGCAGGATCCATTTTTGATTGGAATAAAATTCTATATACATCATTTTTATATATACTTTCAAAAGAACAACACCCTTTATACATAAATATGGTTTACAAATGGCATGATCTCAGATTCATAAGGCTGTATCCATCTTAATTTGGATTTCCAAATATTTGAAACCACTTTATGTTGAAATCCAATGTATGCATTCCTCGCTAACTGTCTCCAATTAATGTGTGTTTCATGCATTTTTTTACTTCTCAAACATGTATAATGTGTTTCACACACGCGACATATAGTGTAATCCCGTTTAGACATTAATTGCATATAAATCATGCATTGTCTCTAATTAGAGAATCTATGGATCACTAATATTGATAAACTATAGAACATTACACGTGTCCCTAAATTCAAATGAATATGCATGTTTCATACACCAATTTGCGTTATGATATTATCGATGTCGTGAACTCCAGTTTAAATATTTGAATCCCCTTTAATCTAGATATTCGTCTCATATAGCTATCACTCATGCTTATATAGGAGTATCTCTCTAGACCTATACATGTTCATCGTCTCTCGGGTATCTTTCGTGCTACCTGTATGTCGACAATGATCTTTTATCTTCGCAACACACTGACGGTACTCTCTCCCTCGACCTTCATCACTCTATCTCTCTCTAAGTATATCTCGCTCCCTGCTATGTGTCTCTAACTATGATTCTCCATGTGAAATCTCTTTCTCTCACACAAACACAAACTTCGTCTCCCGGGGTCTCATTTCTCTCTACTATTCCCCTGTGTGCCACTCGCACACACCCTCTCACACAGAGATGTCTTTCGCTCCTTAGATATGAGAAGCTACGACTCTTCCTCTTAAATATCTCTTTCTCACACACAAACACAAACTCTTTCTCCCAGGGTCTCATATCTCTCCACCATTCTCTTGTATGTCGCTCACACACACACTCTCTCTCCCTAGAGATATCTTGCGTTCCCTCATATGTCTGTCTAGCTATCACTCTAGTTGTGAAATATCTTTCTCTCTCCCAGACACAAAACTCTGTCTCTCGGGATCTCATTTCTCTCTGATATTTGTTTGTCTGTGACTCACATGCACACTCTCTCTATCTCTCTCACACCCACACACACATAACTCAGCCTTATGATCCACTCGACTCCTATCTCTAACACACACTAGCTAGCTAGCATCTTTATCTTTCTATTTATCTGTTTCTCCATCAACCTTCTTTCTCGACCTCACTCTTTCTTCCTATCACGCACACTATATATGTTTCTCTCTACATGCAGTCAAGTGCCCTCTTTTTATCTTTCTCTCACACACACATAACTTCACCCTCTGAACCACCCGACGGTCATCTCCAACACTCAAACTAGCCGATGTCCCTCTATCTAGCATCTCTATCTCTGTATCTATTTGTAGTTTCTCCGTCAACATTTCTTTCTCGCACGCACTCTTGCTTCCTATCACCCACACTATATATGTCTCTCCATACATGCACTTATAGGTTGATCTTTTTTGCACAATCGTTGTGTCTCGCTCCCTCTGCTCGCCATAGATGCATGCTCCAGCCCACGCCACTATCTCTTAAAGAAAAAAACACATGCTCAATTATCAAGCCTTCTTCCCTGCACTCTCACATGCATGCATATTGTCATACCGATCTCTCCCATATCGTTGATCTTATGACTTATGTCTTCTTTCTTTTATCTCGATCATGCTCGTGTGCGCACACACACACATCCCACGTATACATGTATACCTCTCGCACATGCACATTCAAGGTCTCCTATGTCTCCATACATAGTTAATTACCCTCAACCCTAACGCCACATCGAATCGTTCTCTTCTTGTGTGCACATAACTTTCGCCTGGATGGGTAAAACACACACTCACACTTAACAATATCCTTCTAGCTACCCCCTCTCTCACTCTTCCCCTATATCCCCGAAACCAATAAGACCATCCCTTCATTTAATTCCCACCTACATGCACCATCGATATATAGTAGTCTTCCTCGGTGTCTCTCGAACAAACACGTTCTCTCGATGTCAACTCCTCTCACGCGCACACGCCTTCTCTTCCCTCTCTACGGGCCTTTTCTCTCTCGCACCCCCTCGTTGGTGGCCCCTGTCATACACTATGATGAAGCCATGCACACTTAAATTACATCCGCCACCGAGGAACCCGCATCACACACACACACACGCACCCCTCCCACACACACTAAGACTCCATCTCACACACACATGCTCTAGGCGGAGCATTTGTTCCTACCACCCTTCGTCCAACCTTACCCGTATGATAAGAAATCACCTTAATTTACTTGTATAACATGGACAAATTACACTTTACTTTAGTAGTTAGCAAACTTATCATCTCTACTCTTATAGAAAAACGATTTGGTAATGATGGTGTGCCTGCCATCTTGTAATATAGAGCGTCCGATCTATATCTGACAGATAGAAAGCAAACTATGAAAATTTTACAAAAGATACCCGCACCTCTCTCCACATTTGCAGACAAGGCCTTGCCTCATTCATCGTCCTTATCTCCCACAACCTCATTGCTGAGCAATTAAAAAAGGAAGTCTCTGGAACAATCTAGCATGGTGGCCGCTGCCGCCTGCCGGCGCCGTCCATCCCCATGCCTCCGCCCAGTCCGACCACCAGTCACCACCACGCTCCATTCCTCCTCACCTTATCTCTCATCTTTCATTTTTTATGAAATTCTCGAGATACCAGTTTTCCGATAAAATTCTCAACATATCATTAGTTTTTACACATGGGATTACTCATGCATGGGTCAATCACAACAGGTGTTTTGTTAAAAAAATACATATTGATGTTCCGTGCAATGCACGAGCATCTTGCTAGTAATTACATAACGCAAATCACGAGCAGGAAGTTACATTTTTTTACACAACCACGTTAACATGGCCACGTAAATCACTAGCTAAAGTGTAATACCATTATACTTATATCCCGATGCAAAAGGTTGAGTACATGTCCGAATAGTAGAGTCGCACACATGCACTCTGTCTCTCAGAATCTCTCACACACACCAGTTATGTGACACCCACTTAAGCAGACACGTATGTTACAGTTTGTGCACCCGTGGGTACACGTGATGGTGCGCATTTATTTAAGCTGGACGGCGAACCCAAATAGTAGATGCATTCATTCCCCTCCCGCCGCCTCTTCTCTGGTCGCCGTAGCCCGGTAGCCATGGCCCGTCCGAAGGTAACGACACACGCCATACTCCCGCCGGAGCGGCGCTTTAATCTGGAAATTTTAGTGGTCATGCATGCATTTTTTGTGCTAGCACTCCTATATAAGGGTTGACCGGTCACTTCCCGCAGACGTGCGCGGGCGGTGGAAGAGGAAGGAGAAGGGAAGCAGGCTGTGGAGTAACGTTTTTTTACCACAGTTTCTTAGGAAACTGAGTGCAATAATTGAGTAGTTTTGCAAACTACCAGTACTATAACTGAAACGGTTCAAAACCAATACCACCACCACGCCCGCATCTGACCGCCCTGGCCGACCCAACCCCACTCCCTTGCGGGCGTGCACTTCCCGCATGAAACGGTCAGTGTCGCCCCGGAACGTCAGTGCCACATTAATGGCGCCCGGCCAGAGCGGAGGCGACCTCTCACTGACGCCGGCTTTGAAGTAGCACGACGGCCGAGAGAGCGCCGCTTCCAGGTGCACGTTACTGCTCTGCGTCAAGGCTGGCCATAGTTTGGATGAGTTTCCATCATGGGGAGCCACACTAACTGCAATGATATGGACTCTCGTTGCCCACAGTTATGGATCGTTCCATCTACGAAGAACACGTGGGACTGGAACTACGAGATGGACATGTACCCAGGAGTGGACGTACGAACCTGAGTAATGTAGCGCAATAAGTGAAGTAGAAAGGCCCAAATAGTATGAACATGCTGGAATATAGGCATTTGTCTCTTAATACCACTAAATGGTGTACGTGCAATGCCCGGTGATGTTATGGAGTACGTGCCTAAGTACTCTACTACTACTATATTAATTGGAGGCACATATTAGGTTTTATATTTGTTTACGTGTATGCCCCGAGACCTTCCAACTAGACATGACTTTCTCTCCGGGTCGCACTTTGTATCGTTCATACCACTAGTACAGTAGTACTACTACGTGTGGTCTCTGACCCAGAAGTGGAGACGCTCTACCACGCTGTTCATGTCCCACTCTTTTCGCTGATGTGTGGGACATCCAACACGTGTTGTGTTTGGCACTCCTTCATCATAAGAGTTGAAATGCTAGCATTCATCAGAAATAAAAAATAAATATAAATCACCAGTGATACTATACCACGTGGTTTCCTTTCTACTCGATATCGGAAAGAATACTTCCGTTCGCCGACATGTGAGACGTCGACCATCCTAGTCCACTTGCCATGCCCATAGAACTCCAAGGGAGAGTCACCCCGGTCGTCCCACCATAGTAATTACTAATGAGCCGTCAAATCACAGGCCCAACCTTGCCCACTGTGAAGTTGCTCGGACGAAGGAACCATCATGACTTTGTTGAATTCCGCTTCTTGAAGAAAACTACTGTACCAGCAGTACTGCTAGCTACAGTAGTTACTCCAGCAGAGGCCTCCTTTCTTCATAGGATAGGAATTTTATAGGAATATGAAAATCATAGGAAGTGAGATGACATGCATCTCAATTCCTATAGAGAAAGAGATGCCATTTGATGCATAGGATAGGAATTTTTCCATTGAGTCTAGGCTAATGTACTTGTAATTTGCTCTAAAAACTACAGTAGTAACTAGTAGTACTGGTACATGCTCGTAATTAATTGAACAAACGTACGGGCGACACAGAGACACACACTAACTACTAGTACTACTACTTCTCGCATGTTGGCAAGATGTCGTCGTTCTCCTTCCCGGCTTTGTCGGCGACACCCCACCATGCTTGGATCTCCGCCGACCTCTCCGCAGCAGCGTGTGCATCCTCTTCTTTCTTGCGGCGACGGGCCTCTCTTTTCTTGAGTGCTTTATGACTTTTTCGCTCCCTCTATGCGGCTTTGGCCACCTCTTGCTCTACCGCCCATTCGGCCTTGGCAGCTTCAAATTCCGCCCACATAGGTGTGAGGTCGCGAACGGCGATGAACTCGGCACGGCGGGATGCCACTGCTTCCCTACCATTTTGTGTGCGGTCGTGGGCGGCGAGGAACTCAGCGCGGTGGGATGCCATCACTTCCTTACCGGTTAGTGTGCGGCGCGGTGGCCTGAACGGCGCTTGGTGACAACTCTAGGGTGGAGTGCTGGACAACCGTAAAGTGCATTGGTTTGTCAAGTGCTCAAGGACAGAAGACGAAGGAAATTTGGATTCCCCTTCAATCCTGGTCATTTATTACCGAGTAAAATTCATTGGCAGTCATTGAACTTGTCTTGATAGCTCACTTTGATCATTGTATACGAGATATGGTGATTATACGGTCACTGGCTCAGTGTATAGCTCTGTATTTGTTTGGTTGACCAGCCAAACAGTCTGCATGCGCCTCATCAACTCGTGTTCTTTAACTGTCTATCTATGCAGGCCTACCTATCAGTGGAGAAAGAAATAAAAACCAAAATTATGCGTATGTGACATTATTGTTTAGACGTTTGCTGGAGGCCTCTGCGAACACCGAGCATGTATTCACCTGGCTCAACACCAATGGTCATACTCGTGACTTGGCGCCTTGCTCATGTATATCGTCCATCACAATGACAATCTATAAAATAGCCTAGCTAGAGAGGGTACTATGGTACGGAGTATGTACTCACTAAAAGAAATATGTCAACTTATGACCTTCTGTCAGTGACCCTCGAAGAATTGGTCATAAATTTATGACCATTTTAGACCAATTGGTCAAAAGCTGTTCAGGGGGCTCCAAATCCTAAACCATTGCGACCATTTTGGTCAGAAAGGTCGTAATTTCCTTACACGAAATGGTCACAAAGCAAAAAGTGCTAGTCCGCTGCCTTATTTCTAGTTGTTAATGACCAATATAGATGGTCATAGCCTTGTAGATTGTGGTGGGTTGTGATGACTAGGTGCCATCTCATCAGTTTTTCCTATGTGTCATGTTCATGTGGCAGTTTTTGCCCTAGGTTGTGAAGCAACCTATATTTCTATCATTCCCAAAATTCCCAAAAAAATCTCATAAATTCTTTGGGGGCATATCTTCATCAAATATGTAAAAATCCTTCCTTGCCTAGTTCAAAACTAATTCAACAATATTCATTTTCCTATTCTGTTCACAACAACACTTTATGAAGGAAGTGCGATTTATATATTCTTGATTGCCCTTGGAAATTTTGGGCACTCTTTCCTATCCAAATCATTACCGCATGACAAAATTCAGCTCCATTTGCCTAGCAAATCTTCTTCGGCAAATTTCCAAAGTTTTCGTCCACCTAGAAGCATTGTGAAGGAAGTACCTTTTTTATATCTCTAAATGACATGAAATTTATACAGTTCCTTCATATGCCCAAATTATCACCCTCCTCCAAATTGCAGCTCAGTCAAATCATCTATGTGAGCCCAGGTTCAATTTATATTTTATGGCCAAATTGGCACATTGCAAAGCAAGTGTTATATAGACCCCTCCTATTACCCTCAAACTTTTCGGGCACTCTTCCATACCCAAATCATTGCCACATGATAATATTCAGCTCAATTTTCCTAGTAAATATTTCTCCGGAAATTTCCAAAGTTCCTACCTCGAGAGAAGCTTTGTGAAGTAAGTACTAGCTAGGCTGACCCAAATGATCTGAAAATTTACCAGCGCATGACCATACCTAAGTAACTTACCTACACCAATTTTGAGCTCATTTAATTCATCCAATCTCTCTCACTAGTTTTCCCAAGTTTCTGTCCATAGAAGAGCATTGTGAAGAAAGTACTACTTTGGCATGTCCAAATGGTATCAATTTTCTACAATGCTTTCCTATGCCCAAATAACCATCCTCCACAAAATTTCAGCTCACTCCATTCATTATTTTGAGCCCAGCTTCAACATTCATATTTTTGTCCAGCGTGGTACTTTGCAAAGCAAGTACCACCTAGGATCCTCCTTTTGAGCTCAAAATTTGTGAAGACATTCTCCTTAGTAGATGATCATCCTCAGCCAAAACTCACGCCCATTGGCCATGTGCATTTCCCGTACCGCTAATCAAACACTTGGCTGCTAATTCATGTTTGAGCATCGATCGGTCTCCTCGTGAGAATCTTATGTCGTAATTTTCTTCCTAGCACCAACCTTGGGAGTGCCCAACCCACTAGACATGCCTAGGCCGCCCAGACCACATGGCAACATTACGGTCACGCGGTGACCACGCGACGGGCATGCGAGTTTACGTGCTCTAGAGTTGGGGCCCTCGGCCACCGCCCAAACCTCGATGTATCGCCACCAAACCATGTATTTATGATTAAATAGGTCCTTATGTAACTAGAAATTATTTTTGGAAAAATAAATAGCAAACTATGAGGCAGCTGCAGTTCAAATTTGACCCGCTTCCAATTGAATCGACGGAAATTTGCCATTTTCACGAGAGGTGGATCAAATTTTTTTACACCCAACCATTTTGTCAATTGTGCATTAAATATGGCCTAGTATTTTATAAAAATGATTTGGTCCAATTTTGCAACAATTATTTGGTAGTTCCTTCATAAAAAAACCTCCTTTCGAGCACTCGAAAAATGGAAAATGGTTTTTTCGTCCAACGAAAATGAAAACTTCCTTAGGCAACATTGTTTGCCATTCCAATATGCACCCTTGTGCACAATATGAGATCATTTGAACAAACTATGCCATGAATGTGGCCATAAGATTGATCATTTGGCTTGAAAGCCATTGATCTCCACACATGATAGCTCGTTTCTGAGAACACTTTTTTAAAATAATTGCCGTATTACAAGTTTGTTATTTTTTCTAGGAACTTGGCCACATATGATGACACAATGCGAAGGTTTCCCAATTTTTTGATTTTTTTTTGAATTTTATGCCCGTTTCAAAATGCGGTCAAAACGGCGGGAATGACCGTTCCTAGCTAGTGGTTGAATCTTGGAATTTTTTGGTGTTTCTCTGATTAAATAGATACTTATGTACCTAGAAATGATTTTTGGAAAAAATAGATAGCAAACTATGAGGCAAGTGCAGTTCAAATTTGACCCGCTTCCAGCTGAATCGGCGGAAATTTGTCTTTTTCACGAGAGGTGGATCAAAAAATTTTACACCCAACCATTTTGTCAATTGTGCATTAAATATGGCCTAGTATTTTATGAAAATGATTTGGTCCAATTTTGCAACAATTATTTGGTAGTTCCTTCACAAAAAAACCTCCTTTCGGGCACTCGAAAAATGGAAAATGGTTTTTTCGTCCAACGAAAATGAAAACTTCCTTAGGCAACATTGTTTGCCATTCCAATATGCACCCTTGTGCACAATATGAGATCATTTGAACAAACTATGCCATGAATGTGGCCATAAGATTGATCATTTGGCTTGAAAGCTATTGATCTCCACACATGATAGCTCGTTTCTGAGAACACTTTTTTAAAATAATTGTTGTATTACAAGTTTGTTATTTTTCCTAGGAACTTGGCCACATATGATGACACAATGCGAAGGTTTCCCAATTTTTTGATTTTTTTGAATTTTTTATGCCCGTTTAAAAATACGGTCAAAACGGCAGGAATGACCGTTCCTAGCTAGTGGTTGAATCTTGGAATTTTTTTGGTGTTTCTCTGATTAAATAGATACTTATGTACCTAGAAATGATTTTTGGAAAAAATAAATAGCAAACTATGAGGCAACTGCAGTTCAAATTTGACCCGCTTCCAGCTGAATCGGCGGAAATTTGTCTTTTTCACGAGAGGTGGATCAAAACTTTTTACACCCAACAATTTTCTCAATTGTGCATTAAATATGTCCCATTATTTTATAAAATTGATTTGGTCCAATTTTGCAAAAAAATATTTGGTAGGTTCCTCACAAAAAAGATCATTTTGGGCACTCAAAAAATGGAAAATGATTTTTTCGTGGATCAAAAGCATTTTACATAAAATCATTTGGTCAATTATACATAAAATTTGGTCTAATACATAGAATTGGTAGGTTCGTCACAACAAAACTATTTTTTATACCTCAACAATGGAAAATGCTTTTCTCCTGCAAAAAAACTTATTTTTAATCAATTACGACCTATTTATATGGTCATAAAGTCATCAGGGCCTTTATTGCATTCTGATTGGTCCACGAGCACCTCACGCGGATCATGCTCGACCACCGTTGGATAGGCCCGGATCCGACGGCAGCCCTCTTCCCCCACCCCCTCTACCCCTCATCCCCCTCCCGAATCAGCGTAGCTCCCTCTCCACTCGTCCAAACCCTAGCCACGCCCTCCTCCACTCGCTCTCCTCCATGAGCCGCTGCCCCCATCGATTCCGCCCAACACCGCCATCCCCCTCCACTCGCTCTCCTCCATGAGCCGGATCCCCACCTCCTCCGGCTCCCCTTCCACTCACTCTCCCGGATTCCGCACACCCACAGCCGCCGCCCTCTCCCTCCCTTAGATCTCGATCCGATCCAGATCGACGCCGCCACAGCTTCCCGTCGCCAGCCCCGCCCGGATGGGGACTAGCACTGCTGGGCGTGGCGGCGGCGCTCGTGGCGGCGCTCCTCTACACTGCGCCCTTCTCCAAGGTGAGCGGTGCCTCACGCCCCTCGAATCTGCATGCGGCGGTATGGTGGCGGAGGCTGATGGGTGTTCGTTGTTTTTGCGCGCGTGCAGGGCCTCGGTGGGGAAGGGTGCAGATCCGCCGTGTTGCTTCCGGATCCGCGCCCTCGTCACGCGCGCTCGACACCATGGAACTCGTCAACAAGGTCTTCTCTCGCCATCTTCTCTTCTCCTTTTGATTCGATCTGGATGTTGCTCACACATGCCCAATTTGTTTTTCTTCCTCACGCAGGTCGTCGTCAAGCCCTCGATCTGGCTGCGACCTCCAGCGCACTCGCGCGGCTGATGGGCATAGGTCCATGCACGCTGGTGATGGCGGCTCACCAAGGTTGCCGTTGTCGCCTGGACGCACGAGGCACCCGACGACCTCCTCCATCGCCAACCACCAGCACCCGTCTGGAGGATTTATGTTCTATCCCCTCCCCCACATGAACGACCTCCTGCCTGCAACCATCACACGCACGGGAGAGCTCAGCTCGCCTTCATGGGCGCCCTCTTGCTGGCCACCGATAAGGTGATCTGTTGCCTTCTGTTTAAGACTTTGCATTTCGGTAAATTGGTTTGGTCGCTGGGAATGGTAGTATGCTATGGTGAATCAGATGGGGTTCCTGGCGATACTCTTGCTAGTTGACTAGTTAGTACTGATAGCTAGGTGTTCTAGTTAATCATGTATTTATCTGTCTCTTAGAGGTGTCTGTACCCTGCCCGATAGCTTATTCTCAATAACTGGAACCAAATCTATGTGTTTTCGCTAACCAGCTTCGGTTATTGCCTTCACATATTGTTTTGAACTTCAAAATGAATACACTCAAAGTGTTGCGACTGGTGCCTCTGTTGAAGATTTGAATCCTGTTTTGTGATAGGATTACTCAACCTACACCTGTTTTGTCAAAGAATTACTTAATCTTGCACAGGACAGTGCCAATTTTTTTCATTTCCACCATTTGCAATAAATGTTGCACCTCCTAGCACTGCCATGTGCCATCATCTCGCTGTTCGTTTGTCCACTCTAGTTGAAGGGAGATGCATATCTGCTTAGCAGACAAGGTGACATACTGACATGGCATTGATCTTACCCTCCCATCAGATCAATGAACTAAGAACCTGGACTCTTGGGAGCCACTGTTTGAACATGATAGGCTATAGCGGAATAAATTGCAATATTATGTATTCTTGCATTTCATACTTATTATGAACTGTTATGACAGGGCATGAAGATAGCATGTGCTGTTAGTATGATAGACTCTCAGTCTGATAGCATGGATCTGTTGCTCTATTTTATTGTGTTGAACTTTGTTGTTACCTGGATGTTGCAGTCCTTGACTGTTCTCATGATGTTGTACAGGAGGCCCTTGTGGTCACCGCTGGAGGGGCTGGAGCTTGGCGGCAGCCTGGCGGATGACGGGGGCCTGGACGGTGGCTATTTCTGCAGCAGGATGATAGCTTAAATTTTGTGATAACTTTGGAATAGCTTCAGCACCTACAGTTAATTTTGCACATAAAGCTTGAGTAATTTTGCACATGAAGCTTCAATATTTTAGCACATGAAGCTTCTGCTACTGTTATTCTTGTCATGAATCTTCCACCATTTTTCAGTAGCTTAAATTTGACTTGGTGTAGTAATCTTGGTGCTTAGTGCTGCTTGTATCTCATGCTAATTGTTGCATGAGTAGTTTCAGTAGTTTTATAACAGCAGCAGTAGCACAAATTTAACTGGACTGTGATTATAACAGCAGCAGTAGTTTTAGTAGCTTATTTATTTAGTGACTGTAGACTGTGATTATACAGTAGAAGTAGTTAGTATCGCTGTAGACTGCATATTATACAGTAGAAGTAGTTAGCCAATTTCTAGGGGCTGTCTGTTCACCTGTTAGTATCTCTGTAGACTATACATGCTTCAAATGGGGATGGCTTTTATGCTCCCTTGAATGCATTTTGATCTTAGTAGTACTTACCACATAGTAACAAAATAAGAAACAGCCTGAGCTTTCAGGTTCAGGGTTTCTCTTGACACATACTAGCAAGCATGAACATGAAGCTGCGATCTTGACACAGTACCCTATGTAGAACTGGATCTTAAACTGTTTGTTGAACCAGAAATATCATTAATCAATAAAACTCTTTATTATAGTATAAAACATTTTGAACCTCCATACAGTTTACTGAATTCCTAGTGGTAGTTCCAGAATCTGATCTGAAACTGATCTAAAACATTTTGAACTGGATCTCAAACCGTCAGTTTACTGAATTCCTAGTGGTAGTTCTAGAATCTGATCTGAAATTGTTAGTGTTGTTGACCAGAACTATGCGTTTACAATAAAACTTTTTTGAACCTCATAATATATTTATATAATATGTCTGTTCATAATATATTGGCTCTAGTGTTTTAATTCTTCTCTTCTGATTCATGTAACAGGGTGATGGCCGAAGGCATGATGATAGTTCTATTGCTGTTCTAGTGTAGCGAAGGTGGCCTAGTTGACTATGGTCGCCTAGTGAGTCGTGCATAGGATTTCATCTGACTAACCTTGTTGTAAACTGCTGCTATTGTGGAGCTTGTTATCTGATTGTAAACTTGATGCTGATCACATTTGTATGTGTGTTATATGATGTAGCACTTTGATGGTTGATAATATTTGAAGTATTTCGTGTGTTTTCTGTGTGCCAATTTAAATACCAGGTATTTATTTGTGTGAAATAAAAAAAATGAAGAATATTGCCCTGATGGCTAGGACCCAGTACTAGAACCTGACAATGGGGGACCCACCTAACTAGTGAACCCAATTTAGAAAAAAAGAAAAAAAAATGAAACTGTTGAGACAAAAAGGCCATGGGCCAAAAATAAAAAGGCTGCAATGTTGGGCTTGTTCCATGAAGCTGACAAAAAATTCACATGAAAAAAATATAGAAAGGCCGAATTCTTGGGCTAGGCCCATGTAGAAAACCGAATTGGACCGGGCTGAATCTTGTGCCACATCAGCTTGCCACGCCGGATGCCTACGTGGCCTGGGGAGGTTGCTAGTGACCAAAACACCACAGTGGACTTATTTTGGTCATAAACGTCTTCAACCATTCCAGAAGAAAGGTCGCTATAGTCAGTTTATGACGGCCAGCTTTTGACCTTCTGTTTTTGGTCACAAAAAGGTCGCAAATGGAAATTTGTGACCTTTCAGTGACCAATAGTGGTGGTCACAAGTTGACATATTTCTTGTAGTGACTATCGTGAGCAACGGATCATAGTGCCACTGCACACGAGCGTGTGTCTGATCGATTCATCCATTATTCGTAAGTTATGCATGGTTGTGCGGTGTCTAATGGTGGTCGTCAAAGGCTAGCTGGCGACAAGAGCGGTTGCATGGATGCGTGGTTGTCAATACGTTCCGCATATGCTTCAAAGGCTCGTCATCCATGAGTTCACATTTTACCACCATGCCAACGTCTGACCGCCCTGGCCTACCGAAACCCCTTCCATCGCTAGTGCATGCTTCCCACCTGAAACGGTCACCGTCTCTCCAAAACGTCAATGCCGCATTCACCGGCCTTAACTGCAGGTGCAGTTGGTGTGTCACTGACATGTGGGCCAGATGCCCATTGGGCCCACATGTCAGGGATACAATGCACCTGCGGTTAAGTCACTGAAGCAGCGTCCGCATTCACACCCGACGCGACCTCTCACTGGCGCCGGCATTGCAGCAGCGCGACGGCCGAGAGAGCGCCACCCGCGCGGCATCCCGGTGCAAGCGTCTGTTCCGCGTTAACGACACCACAGCTATCCTTCCATCCGCCGCCCACATTAATGACATGCGGCTGCCAACGAACCTACTCCGGCGTCGGCCGTCCATCCGTCTGTCGCGGCTCATTGTCATTCGCCTGCTATATTAACTTGAGCCCCACCTCCCAGCCATAGCCAAAGACCCACACTCATTCTCCTCCGGTCCCTTCCTTCTATCGGCACCACTCCAACCATGGCCTCCTGGCGCTCTAAAGCTCTCTTGGACATACTGTCGCAGGAGCAGACGAAGGACATCGACGGCTCCACTCCGGGCGCGCTCCAAAGCTCTCTTGGATGTACTGTCGTAGGAGCAGATGAAGGAGATCGCCGGTTCCCCCCGGCCGCCCTCCGCTGCCACGACAACGAAGCCGGCGCACGTGCGCGGGCGCAGCCGGCAGCAAGGAAGAGTAGTACACAGTAGGTCGCCGCCGCTCTGATCCCAGGAAGGCCACCGCTCCTCCACTCAGTCGACACCAAGCTTGGTGGGATAAACATCGGCGACCAATTAGCCGCTTGACGGCAACATGGAGGCGGAAATCTTCAGAACCTTGTGCTCCGGAGGATGAGGTTATCAAGGCGGATGAGGAGGAGGCAAAGGCAATGGCTGGCTTTCTCGGGTTCATGGTCGGACATGGTGGTCGGGCGCCGGCGATCGTTTAGATTAGGTTTTAGTATGGTTTGTGCGAAATATGTAATGAATTTCGTCCGGTTCATAGGAAAAGTTTTCGAAATGTAATGAATTTCATCCGATTAATTTGAAAATTTCTTTGTTTGCATGAATTTCGTTCGGTTAGTTCATATAGTTGTTGAAAGGTATGCGGGCAGCATTGGATGGCATCCATCAGTGTCCTCGGACAGATGCCGGTGTAAATTCGAGGGCCAGCGCTGGAGATGCCCTAACTATCATGCTATAATCGCTAACAGTGCTCCATTATTTCTCAGGGAACAGTTATCCCTCGATCAAAATCAGATCCGCCGTGTTCAACACTCCTCCCACGTAAGAGTGTAGACTCTTGCTTACATAAAAATGGAGCAAGTGGACGACACTGTAGCACGTCATATCACTCAAACTAGCCCGCCTAATGCGCGGGAAAGCACCGCCCTCATCATTTTGTTTTGGATTTCTATGATCGACCGCATGAAAATATTATGCTTTGCAAGTTCAATAGGAAAAGGCGACACACTTACGACTCGTACGTGTCGCACCCCCGACAGTCCAACTTGCACGCCGCTCACCAGAGGGGACGCGCGTTGTCTCGCATTTTCACTAACATGTTGGACTGCAATTGAATAAACCATCGATAGCCGAAATCTAATCACTCGGCGGGCGTCGACTGAGAAGAGGGAGACGGGGGATGGATAAGAGATCGCCCGCCACCGCGCACGGACTCCAAGAAATATATATGGTGATAATGTGAGGTGGGCCATGCGGGAGTCCGGACAGCTTCCAAGTCCGCTTCTGACCGCCCTGGCCCACCAGAACCCCCCCCACCCCACCACCTCCCCCCACGCGTTCCCCCCTTAGGGCATCAATAGTGTGTTAAAAGAAACACAATGTATAGCTATGGCATGCAGCCTCTAAGGTGGAGCCCATATCTAACATAAAATATTTACTCTCTCCAACCATCTCAGGCCAAATCTGAACAAATATATGTGCTACAGGGATTGTAAGTAGGGCCAGGGAATTATTTTAGTGCAAAGAAATGTCTTAGATGCAACCTCTTGTGTAAGAGGTGACGCTAGAGAATTTTCCCTAGAGGCTTGGTCCAGAAGTGTATAGCGACAGCCTCTAAGGGCTTAGAGGCAGGTCTAGAGGCAGCAGAATGATACATTGTGGATGCTCTCAAACGCCAGCTGCCTGCATTCATAGCAAGTAGTACCATGGTTGATAATTGTACCATGGTTGATAAGATAGTCTTATCATAAGTCTTTTATGTAATTTTGAGATGAACAAAAAAACATGTGTACAATGGATCATCTCTTAGCCTTATCTTTAATAACTAGTTATTCCTAAAAACATGGTGAAACATATTGTGCTAAGAGATCATCTCTTGTATTCTCTTAAATAAGAGAAGACAAGCCTTTTCTTATGATTTCTCTTTCCTCCACCTCATCATTTATCCTATGTAGCATCCCTACAATAGAACCATTGTACACGCCCTAATCCCGCTTAGGCTAGTCATAGTGGGGAGTAACTTAGACTAGTAACATGCATATGTTACTAGTCTATGTTACTACATTCATAGTGGGGAGTCACATATGTATAGTATCATGCAAGCCATCATTTATTAAGACATAGACTCATTTTGTCTTGGGACGCGTTATGTTACAGTAACATATTATGTTACTCCAAACACCTCTCTCCTCATTAACTATATGCCACATAAGAAAACTTTTTTCTTGAAGTGTGTTATGTTACTTGCTAAGTTACTCCCACTATGACCAGCCTTATGTGGAGGAGAGAGAGGCATTGACAAAGTCAAGGAGTGGGATCTGCAGGAGCCCGTCTCTACACATGCTCCTAGGTATAAAAAATCTAATTCTATAAAAAAGAGGCATAAAAAACAATTGAGTCTAAAAAAAGAAAGGTAAATCCCATTTGAGAGGAAATAGATAAAGAGGAAGTGAGAAAAAGTTGTAACCTTATAGCCAACCTTATAGTCAACACTATGGTAGTATTACATGAGGAAGGAGGGAGTGGTGCACATGCCAAGTTCACTGGGATGCCCTGTTTCACACTCCTCCGTTGTAACAGTGGAGACAATAGCTTTCATCAAAAATAAACAATGAATACTCGTTGCTCATCCACTATATTGGAAAGAATACTTTCATTCGCCGACATGTGGGACGTCGACCATCCTGGTCCACCTGCCATGCACAAAATTATCCTGGTCCACCCCGGTCGTAGCGCAGGCCCAACCTTTCCCACTGTAAGTTGGTCGGACGAAGGAACCATCATGACTTCGTTGAATTCCGCTTATTCAAGAAAACTTACTGTACCCATAGTACTACTACCACCCACGAAGACTGGACGTCACTGTACCACGTCATATCACTGAAACCCACTAGGCCAAACTAGCCCGCCTAGGACTTGTACTCCCTCCGTTTCAGGCCTCCTTTGGTTCATAGGATAGACATTTTATAGGAATAGAAAATTCATAGGAAGTGAGATGACATGCATCTCAATTCCTGTAGAGGAAGAGATGTCATTTGGTGCATAGGCTAGGAATTTTTCCATTGAGTCTAGGCTAATGTTTTTTCCCTCCAAAATGTGAAGGATTGATTCCTATCCTACATAGGAATAGGAATCCATTCCTGCAAACCAAAGGGCTTCAAAGGAATTTTTCCTTTGCAAATCCTATCCTATAGAATTCTTATAAAATTCCTACAAACCAAAGGAGGACGAATGTATCCGTGTCGACTGTTGTCTGATCGATCGCTAAGCCTACAATTTTAGGAGCTTGGGATATTAGCCGATCAACGACGGATCAGTATAAGCGTACCACGAGCTCATCAGGCCCAACGTTTCTCTTCGGTGAGTGTTTTGCAAGTACTATAGCTCGGACAGTAGCTAGCCTACTAACACCAAGAATCATCAAACAAGCCCTGCTGATATGATAAATAGTTCAAACTTACATATAAGCATGCCATATATTACATCAAAAGCTGGTGAGAATCATCTGTTTCCACAACTCAGAGAGGGTTCGCATGATTCACTATCAAACAAAAGTAGCAAGTACCGCCCACACAAGACAGTGCACTAGCCCTAAGATGGTTTGATAACATGCATCGTTCTGGTAATTAAACACAATGCAAACTACCCTGAAGGATTAGCATGACCAACTATTTCTTGTCATCGATCTCTCGGGCAATGAGCACATCACGGATAGCGGCATGCGAATTGATCTCTGGGGCGATGTACACCGTGACATTGGAATCGATCTCTAGCGCGATGCCCATAGGATGGACAGCGGCATCAGAATCGATCTCCGGGGCGGTGTCAACAGGACGGACCGCGACATCAGAAACGATCTCTGGGGCGTTGTCCACAAGACGGGCCACGACATTGAAATCATCAAGGACGTCCACCGACACTTGCACAACCCTAACATATTTGCAAGCACATTGCAAATACTCAAAAACCACAACTATGGTAAGCCATTACTTTTTACCTTGTGCATCTCACCGGGGGATCCCATCCCTCTGGGGGACATCTCCTCGTCCTCGATGGGGGCCATCACCTTGTCAAGGGAATACTACTTCTCAACGATGACTATCTCCTCAAACTCGGCCTTGAGCCTTGCATAGGTGGCCATTAGAGTTTCTGGGGTAGGCACGATGGGGCCCTTGTTGTTCTTCCAACTTTCTTTGAGGAGTTCGTCCGCCAACGTCGTCAACTCTTTGGCCAGTGCTAGTTTCTTGGAGTTCTTCGTCTCCATGGGTTGGCCCGCCAAGATGGTCAACTCGTTGGTCGGTGCTCGCTTCCTGGAGAGCGCTGTCTCCAGTGGGTTGTCTACTGGCAACTCTTTTCCTAGTCCTCTAGGATCCATCAATGAATTGACAAACAAAAGGCAATCGAAAGGAAACCACAATCGAAATGAAAACGGGAAAAGAATAGGCTGTGAGAATCGGTCAGTGTTTCACAAAAAGAAGTTTCTTAGAATGAAAATATAGTAGCATCACTGATTTGCCCACCTTTCCTTCCTCGGTACAGAAGAAAAATGGCAGAAGTGAGGTTTTCTTCAAGAAAGGGGGGAAAGGGCTTCAACGAGCGTTCCAGTGAAATGATGGTTGCTTCGTCCAGTCCAACTTCGAGGCCACTTGACCACTGCTGGTAAAGGTGTGGGTTTTGTGATATGAAGGGTCATGACAGCCACATTGGGGTGACCGGTGAGTCTCGACTGTAGCACCTCGTTGTGATTTGGTGGATGGCACGCGGGCCCGGATGCTTTGCGATATGCTTTGATGCTTTGATGTTTGGTAGGGTGTATGAAGGGTGCATGAGTCCACTCTAGCTTAACACAAATACACTAGGAGCATGCATGAGAAGAGCCTGCATGAAGAGGGGTGATGGGATGAGCATGCACGAAGAGGGAACAACTATGCTAAGATGAGAATGCAACCAAACACACTGTGGCGAGCATTCGCAACTGCCACGTTCGGGTTGTGCTTGGCTCTTCGCCTCTTCAAGAAGACGAACAATGATGCTACTACTACTTCTACAGTATCGAATCCACTACTGCATGTCCGTCCATCGCGTGCGGGAGGGATATCTTGTTGTATACTCTATATTTGCTGCAACCTCTAACATTTACCCCACCACAAATTAAATTATATATTCCTGTCTTGAACAGATGAGCATGCAAACTACAATCACCAGGATGACAGGTAGGGACAGAAGATTATTTTAATAAAAAAGCATGGAGCCGACCCCAACGATTTTAAGCTTACAGGCACGGTACACGCTATCCTGGACTACTCTACACATGAAACTGCCACACGAGCGTCCGGGCTGCGCTTGGCTCTTCGCCTCTTTGGGAAGTCGAACAATGATGGAGTACTACTGTAGTGGAGGAGTACTACAGTATGCTTCTGGCCATCTGACACTGATTGAACTGCTGCATGTTCACCGCGTGCGGGAGGGAGAGCGTGTAGCGAACGAAAGCTTCTCCTAGTCCTGCCAGCCACCACGCTCATGGGCGAGGGAGGGACACAGCTTCATTGACTTACTGCTCCTTCCTTTGCGTGCATGACAGGTGGGCCCAACAGGTGGGTGGCCCACCTGTCATGCAACCAAAGGTAGGTGCGGTTAAGGCGAGAGGGCGTTGTAGTAATCAAACTTCTCAGTCTTGTATGAGTTGACGCGACACATCAAAGCACTGCACTCGATATATTTCAATAATTTGCGTTTACTGATGCATTAATTACAACGCATGCATGCATGCATGCCGTGACTCTCCCTTTGATACCTTCATGTGTTGATTTAATGCACCTTGCCAAATTTTGACTATAAATTTAATTAACCAAATGTTCATGCATGTCACCAAAAATTACATAATTGAAAACTATGTTCAAATACTAATCAAACAATATAATTTTTGGTAACATGCACTAACATTTTGTCAGTTAAATCTTTGGTCAAAATTTAGCACCAATTACAAAGGGGCCTAATAAATATTCTACTCTCACATTTTGTTTTGAGGATACTCCCACATAGAAAATATAGATAATAATGCATGTTGGGGCAGCCCACGTTTCCGATAATTTTAGCTGTGGGCTTGTTCACAAATTTTAGAGGGGGTGGTTGTTCATTTAATGGAGGGTCTTGTACCAAACTTAAACAGTACAAAGTGCGACTTGGCACACCGTAACACCACTTGGAACAAGCGGGTAGCTATCTCAAAAAACAATCAACAACTAAAAAAACGGCGACCTGGCACATAGTACACAATTTTAAATGATTGTTTTGATGGAGTGAAAAAGGAAAACTACCCCACTACGTATATATAGGCCGGAGCCTCTGCGCTTGCTTGCTAGGGTTGCTCTATTCACACACTCTCATCCTCTCCAGATCTAAACAAGATAGCGGTGGTAACACTGTCTTTCTCCCTTCAAAAAACACTGTCTTTCTATCCTCACCGCTGGTTACAGATCCGGACGTATCCCCCTCTGCCGGTGAAGAGGAGGAGGGGCAGCATTTAGGCCGTCGTCGACAGCGAGGGAGGAGACCCACTGCCGGCTGCACCGTTATCTCTGGCCGAGCGCCGGCGCGGGAGGTCCTCCGAACCCTTCGTCGTTGCCCTAGTGTGGGCGGATCCGGCCTCGCGCCGCCAACCTATCCACATCCCGATGACCTTCAGGTATATATTCCTTCGAAACCGCCCTAGCTCTACTTCCCCAGATCGCTACGTCGCTGCATGTGCATCATTTTCTACCTCTTAGCCCCTCTCGATCGGATGGTCAAACGACACATATTTTTCTTCTTCTATTGTTAGAGATAAAGCTACTTCATGGAGTCGAATTTTGTACTTGGTTCAAACACGAAATAAAGTGGGGGTGGGGGAATGTAGTATGTGCATCGGACTTGGTACAAACAGGAAGGATAGGGGGTGAAAGTAGTACAGACTAGTCATCAAACCGGTCTCTTGGTCGAAAAGGGAAATATAGGGGAAACGCCGTACAGAGTGGTATGACCAGGACTAGATTTTCTATCCACACATAAGATGGCTGCATGCATCATTATGATGCAGAGGCCGGGGGCGCGCCTCCATTTCCAAAAAAACATAGGAGTAGGTGGCTAGAGTGAACAAAACTGGGACCAACCCAGATATGTTTCTTGGATGTTTGTTTCTCGGGGCAACAAACTCTGAATCACCACTTTATGCCCCTGTTTAGGTACATGGTGCTGGACTGCTAGTGCACCCACTGTCCCATGCCCTTATACCAAATATTTAGCTTTTCTTAATCTAATGCCCCTGGTAAAATAAATCCATGCCACTATTATAAGCCATGACAAGTTTCGCCAAATGTTTTTGCCTGTAATTGTTTGAAACTCTGACTGTTTCCACTGTAGCTATTTGTGCAAACAGGGATATCCATTTCACCTGGTTGCTGTTGTGACCTTTTGGTGCACTGCACAAAACACTTCTTAAAAGAAGTGACTTTTGTGCTGTTTAACTGGAATGTCAGAATGGAACAGTTGGTTCATTTCAGTGGAATTGCACAAAGGGAGATCTATGTTCCAATCCTCATCATCCATATTGGCAACATAACCTTCCTTTAGGTAAGAATGATATTCAATGCATGTGTTCATCTCTATTTTGCGACTGCCATGAGAAAATAATGCTATTGTTTACTAGTACACTTGTACTCGCTCACCGACAAAACCAATTCTGAAATAGAAGGCCAATCATGTACTTGATTTCACCAACTGGTGAGGAGAAAGAGAAACAGAGCATGAAGATGAAGAAGAAGAAGAATAAATAGTGCCAAGGTGATATTGCTGAAGTCGAGGCCTCAGTCAAGGCCATTCAAGGGCTCCGGCAACGTCTACCTTACGTGTGAGATGATCCTCTAGGGAGCCCTTCCACTTCTGCGTATTGTCCATGATGAATTTGATGCTACTGTTAGAGTAATATGCTAATGTCTTTCTATCCTTTCTCACTAAGCTAATGAAGGTTTCACCTTGTTCCAACTTGTGCAAATAGGGATCATGTTGTGCCAATCATACATTTTAGTGGAACTACACAAGACAATACAATGAACTGTATCCCAGCCAGTGCTTTAACTTTGTTGGAAGTTCTTGATACTCTTTCGATATAATCTTAGCACTGGTAAACAAGAGTGATTTCAACCATACATTTGAAGTGCACTGATACGTCTTCAACGTATCTATAATTTTTGATTGCTCCATGCTATATTATCTACTATTTTGGACATTATTGGGCTTTATTATCCACTTTTATATTATTTTTGGGACTAACCTATTAACCGGAGGCCCAGCCCAGAATTGTTGTTTTTGCCTGTTTTAGGGTTTCGAAGAAAAGGAATATCAAACGAAGTCCAAACGGAATGAAACCTTCGGGAACGTGATTTTCTCAACGAACAAGACCCAGGAGACTTGGACCCTACGTCAAGACACAAAAGAGGAGGCCACGAGGTAGGGGGCGCGCCTACCCCCTAGGCGCGCCCTCCACCCTCGTGGGCCCCCTGTTGCTCCACCGGCGTACTCCTTCTTCCTATATATACCTACGTACCCCCAAACGATCAGATACGGAGCCAAAAACCTAATTCCACCACCGCAACTTTCTGTATCCACGAGATCCCATCTTGGGGCCTGTTCCGGAGCTCCGCCTTAGGGGGCATCGATCACGGAGGGCTTCTACATCAACACCATACCCCCTCCCATGAAGTGTGAGTAGTTTACCTCAGACCTACGGGTCCATAGTTATTAGCTAGATGGCCTCTTCTCTCTTTTTGGATCTCAATACAATGTTCTTCCCCTCTCTTGTGGAGAACTATTCGATGTAATCTTCTTTTTGCGGTGTGTTTGTTGAGACCGATGAATTGTGGGTTTATGATCAAGTCTATCTATGAACAATATTTGAATCTTCTCTGAATTCTTTTATGTATGATTGGTTATGTTTGCAAGTCTCTTCGAATTATCAGTTTGGTTTGGCCTACTAGATTGATCTTTCTTGCAATGGGAGAAGTGCTTAGCTTTGGGTTCAATCTTGCGGTGTCCTTTCCCAGTGACAGTAGGGGCAGCAAGGCACGTATTGTATCGTTGCCATCAAGGATAACAAGATGGGGTTTTCATCATATTGCATGAGTTTATCCCTCTACATCATGTCATCTTGCTTAAGGCATTACTCTGTTTTTAACTTAATACTCTAGATGCATGCTGGATAGTGGTCGATGAGTGGAGTAATAGTAGTAGATGCAGGCAGGAGTCGGTCTACTTGTCTCGGACGTGATGCCTATATACATGATCATACCTAGATATTCTCATAACTATGCTCAGTTCTGTCAATTGCTTAACAGTAATTTGTTCACCCACCGTAGAATACTTATGCTCTCGAGAGAAGCCACTAGTGAAACCAATGGCCCCCAGGTCTATCTTTATCATATTAATGTCCTACTACTTAGTTATTTCCTTTGCTTTTTTACTTTGCCTTTATTTTACTTTGCATCTTTATCACAAAAATACCAAAAATATTATCTTATCATATCTATTAGATCTCACTCTCGTAAGTGGCCGTGTAGGGATTGAGAGCCCCTATTCATGTTGGTTGCGAGGATTTATTTGTTTTGTGCAGGTACGAGGGACTCGCGTGTAGCCTCCTACTGGATTGATAGCTTGGTTCTCAAAAACTGAGGGAAATACTTACGCTACTTTGCTGCATCATCCCTTCCTCTTCGGGGAAAACCAACGTAGTGCTCAAGAGGTAGCAAGAAGGATTTCTGGCGCTGTTGCCGGGGAGTCTACGCGAAAGTCAACATACCAAGTACCTATCACATACCCTTATCTCTTGCATTACATTATTTTCCATTTGCCTCTCGTTTTCCTCTCCCCACTTCACCCTTGCCGTTTTATTCGCCCTCTCTCTCTATCCTCCATCTCTTTCTCTATTCGTCCGCTTGTTTTTTGTTTGCTTGTGTGTTAGTTTGCTTGCTTGTCACGATGGCTCTACCTAAATTTGGTGATCTTCACCTTAAAAGATTAGAAGAGATCGAAAGCAATGTCAGGAGCTTTATGGTTTTGAAATTTGGACATAATAGTTTCTTCAAAACGAGCTTAAGAAACAGAAAAGTTTTATGAGTTTTATGAATAAAGAGTTTGATGATATGTCTAAAGAATTCGATGGTTTGAGATCCCAAATTGCTCGTCTTGAAAAGTTGACCGCTGAAATTTCGGATAAGAAAGCCACCTTAGTTAATAGGATGGCCGCTAAACCGGATTGCTATGAAAATAATGATGAACATCTAAAAGTTATTGATGTGTCCCCTATTAAATCTTTGTTTTGCAATATGAATCTTGATAATGATGGGACTGAATATGATCCACCTTTACCTAGAAGGCGTTCCAAGAATTCGGAATTTTTTTATCTTGACGCTAAAATTGATAAAAGTGGGATTGAAGAAATTAAAACCCTAGATGTTGCTAAACCCACTATTATGGATTTCAAGGAATTTAACTATGAAAATTGCTCTTTATTGATTGTATTTCCTTGTTACAATCCGTGCTAAATTCTCCTCATGCTTACAGTCAAAATAAAGCGTTTACTAAACATATCGTTGATGCCTTGATGCAATCTTATGAAGAAAAACTTGAATTGGAAGTTTCTATCCCTAGAAAACTTTATGATGAGTGGGAACCAACTATTAAAATTAAAATTAAATATCATGAATGCTATGATTTATGTGATTTGGGTGCTAGTGTTTCCATGATTCCAAAGACTTTGTGTGATTTGTTAGGTTTTCGTGATTTTGATGAGTGCTCTTTAAACTTGCACCTTGCGGATTCTACTATTAAGAAACCTATGGGAAGAATTAATGATCTTCTTATTGTTGCAAATAGAAATTATGTGCCCATAGATTTTATTGTTCTTGGCATAGATTGCAATCCTTCATGTCCTATTATTCTTGGTAGACTTTTCCTTAGAACGATTGGTGCAATTATTGATATGAAGGAATGAAATATTAGATTCCAATTTCCATTAAGGAAAGGCACGGAACACTTTCCTAGAAAGAAAATTAAATTACCTTATGAATCTATTATGAGAGCCACTTATGGATTGCCTACCAAAGATGGCAATACCTAGATCTATCCTTGCTTGTTATGCCTAGCTTGGGGCGTTAAACGATAGCGCTTGTTGGGAGGCAACCCAATTTTATTTTTATTCCTTGCTTTTTGCACTTGTTTAGTAGTAAATAATTTATCTAGCCTCTGTTTTGGTTGTGTTTTTGTGTTTAATTAGTGTTTGTGTCAAGTAGAACCGTTGGGAAGACTTGGGGAAAGTCTTGTTACACTTGCTGTAAAAAAACAGAAATTTTAGCGCTCACGAGAACTACTGCCATTTTTATTTGGAAAGTACTATTTAGTTAATTCTTTTTGCAGATGATTAATAGATAAATTCCTCACGTCCAGCAGTTTATTTTTAAATTTTTGGGATTCCATATCTTGTGCTAGCTACAGATTACTACAGACTGTTCTGTTTTTGACAGATTCTGTTTTTCGTGTGTTGTTTGCTTATTTTGATGAATCTATGGCTAGTAAAATAGTTTATAAACCATAGATAAGTTGGAATATAGTAGGTATAACACCAATATAAATAAAGAATGAGTTCATTACAGTACCTCGAAGTGGTCTTTTGTTTTCTTTCGCTAACGGAGCTCACGAGATTTTCTACTTTAAGTTTTGTGTTGTGAAGTTTTCAAGTTTTAAGTAAAGATTTGATGAATTATGAAACATGGAGTGGCAAGAGCCTATGCTTGGGGATTCTCATGGCACCCCCAAGATAATCTAAGGACACCTAAAAGTGGGAGCGGCATTTTGGCTCTCGGGTCCATATAGACCCGTAATCTGAGCCGCTGGTGATGCATTGTGATCTGTGCCACCTGTTGCTATCAAAACAATACAGGTGAAGCGAAATGATTTATACGCAGATACGCCTGGTGTATGGTGGGGGGCGTAGTTGACGGACGTGAAGAGGTGGACGGCCACCCACCCGCTGTACTCTGTACCCGTGGTACAGGTGTCACCCCGAAACGGTGGCCTCCGTCTGGGCTTGGCCCACATGTAAGATTTTTTTCTCCATCGCCTTCACATCTCGATTCTGTGGTCGCTATTGCTGGTGAGTGGCATTATCAGACCAGAACGGCGAGCAGAGGACCAGTCCGCCGGCGGCGAAAGCGACCGCGACCGCGTAAGTAGCTACCCCTGTTGGTGTCGCCGCCGGGGAGCTGATCTGGAACGGTTGTTGGGAAGATGGCGGAAGATTTCCCAAGGGCTCCGGTGGAATTTTGTTTTTTGATTGGATTCATGATTTCAGCTTGCCAATTTTCGAGGATGCGGCATGCAGCGCCGCCGCCCCCGTCCCAAAGTCTAAAGGTGTAGGGGATTCCTTGGTTCAATCAGCGGGGGGATCCAGGTGCGGAATCCTTGGTGATGTTGCCATTCCAGCTATTCAGATTTATGGCAGTTCTCGTGTTGAGCAAACAAGCGTTAGTGGAGGTGGTGGCTCTATCTCGGACATTAATGAGAGCGAGGGTGACAATGTCGATGCGATTAGCCCAGGCTTGAAGGAGGGTGGTGAACCATACCCAGTCGATTCGGTCGTTGCAAAGCAGGCAGATAGTTCGTGTGGAGCATCTGCTCACTCCACGGGCAAGATTGATCCTCAAGCCCCAGGCTGGACCAGAAGGTATGCCTACCATTTTGAAACAGAAAAATGCATCTGTTGGGATTTGACTGTTATTCAGTATTAGAACCATTGCGAATGTCGTGAAATCTGAACGATATATTCTCTAATTATTAGTGTGATCCTGTATATGGAGGCAGACAAAGCAATAATATCTGTAGTGGATAAGTTTGGAGTTACTGTAGAAGTCATATGCGAGTGAAATGTATATATTTTACAGAACCATTGTTTTCAGTTTTGAAAACATATATGTTGATTAGAATGACTTGCGGTTTTATGCGTAAAATGCTTCTCCAGAGTCAGAGTTGGGCAACAAGCCCCGGATCGTGCGCCATGCCCAGATAGGGTGTGCGCATTGGAGCAGACTATAAGAGGCTATGCTGAAAAGCTAGGGCCAAATGTGATTGAGCCTGAGATTGGATTAACATTTGATTCGTTGGGAGAGGCTTGCGATTTTTACAATATATATTCTTGGGAACTTGGCTTTGGCATAAGGTATGGGAAGAGCAGACCGAATTCAGAGAAGACAAAATGCATGCAAGAGGTGGTTTGTGGTTGCTCGGTAAGTCTCAAGGATTTCGTTTTGCTTGAGTTAAGTATTTTTTGGTTGAAGAAACATGGGCACCTGTACTAAGACGGTTTTATGTGCTGCAGGGGAAGCCATTAAAGGAAAACAGCATGTCTTGCAGATGTGAATGCCCAGCAATGATCTGTTTGTTGAGAACAGACGACAATGGGTGGTACATCACAGAGCACCGGGTTGAGCACAATCACTCATTGTCAAGCATCCTAGTTCATGGTCATGGTCATGGTCACAATCAGACGACAATGGGTGCTTCAGGCGGCGTAGAATAACACATCCTAGTTCATGGTCAAGCATTGCTGCTCCTAGCAGCTGCTCTTGCAAATCCTTCCCGGAAATCCTTACCAACCTAGGGTCGTTGTGTACTATCCAGTTCCTGTTTGAGACATGGATTACTGTTATGTGGGTAACAAAAAGCTGAAATGTGAAGAGTGGTTCACAGACAGAAAATATGAAAAGAGAAAGAGGATTTCTTGACGAACCTAGCAATGTGTTTGACTGACAGAGATGAGAAGTGAACCTCAAGAAGTTCTGCGGAGTGAGTTGGTCCTGGGACAACCGGACGCCCTGCAAACCAAGGGTTGGATGCGTAGCTGCGTGAGGATCTTCCTTTTGGGTATGGTTGCACAGTTGACGCCAAATATAACAGATGATGACTCATTCCCAATGCAATCGGCATATATGTCCTTGATGGATGCTAAAATGCAGCGGGCATATTTTTGATCTGCTGCGCAAATTTCTTCGTTCATTGATGAATCGTTGGTGTCGTGGATGACAGGGCATTTCTGAACGGACGTTTGTGCCTTCACCAAACTAGATCCTGAGCACCTTGGACGCTTCAGCACTCTTTGTCTCTGTGAGGAGCTCTCTGTAGAAAATGAAAGTGAATGAGAAGACGGAGTAGGTAGCGTGAACCATTCTGGGTACGATTTGTGACAAAAAAAATGCGTAGGTTGTTGCAAAAAAACACCTTCATCATCAGATAGTTGAAGTCGGACACCTTGTATTTTGTCAGAGACTGGTGTGTTGAAGTTGGACATGTTGTTGGAACTGCTAGGGTGGGAATGTTCTGGCTGTACCGTATGTGATTTCGGAGTTGCACTATCATTAACAAACTGGAGTGGACAGTCTGAGAACCCCCTGGCAGCACAGCATGTGCAGTTGGCTGCAAGTGCGGCGAATAGCTTGTCTGTGAAGTTCACCATGTCAGTTTGTATGTTGTGTCGTGCAGTGGTCACATGACGGATCGCTCTCGCATTTTGTTCACATAGGAGGACGGCAATTGGTTGTTTTGACTGTGGGATGAAGTAAATCATAGTTAGTATGGTTGCACATGAAAAAGAAATATAAAAGTAAAGAATTAAAGCAGTCAAGGTGGGGTTCAGCATACCACGAGTGGAAAATGTCGTGCGATATGGTTAGAGTAATCCAGTGCGGACAATTGCCTGGGGGAAATGGCAGGGGATAACTGTTGATTAGCATTGGTTGGCGGCCTGCATGGGACAGTCTTTCTGGCTGTTGCTTGGTGCTGCGACAACGGGTTGTTGCTTGCTAGAGGAGCTGACATGGATGGTGTGACAGGCTCTTTCTGAGGCCTGCTTCGCGAGTAACATACTGTGGACGGGTCTCTGAGCTGCGTGGAAAGGGTAAAGGGATATTAGTTAGCCTGCAATACAGAAAACAATTTATACCTTGTGATTGTTTACTGGAGCAGAGGAGAAAGATGGCTCAGGTAATAATCCAACGTCTGTGACCATTGTAGCCATTTTTCGTGAGGTATCTTGGTCAAACACATTGATGCGGGGGAGGACATCATGCTTCTTGTTGAATATGCCCAGATCAAGATTGTCCAGGTAGAAAACATGCATCAACAAAATAATGGTGAAACACACCGTTTTGAAATGTTTAGGGCCAAAAACATGAATAATACCCTGAAAAAGAAAGGTGTTGACCTGCAGAAATAGGTGCCCTCCTGTGAGGTTCGTAGTACTAACTCCGTTCTTGATATCCATCTTGAGCTTAGTTACAGCATCAAGCAAGCATTGCATGACATAGTCACACCAATTGAATTGAGGAATGTTCTCGGCTTTTGAAAGTGCACCCCAGAAATCGATGGTCTTGTAGTCGTGTTTGCAGGACGGAGCTAGAACATGACCCATCACAAAAATGACAAATGCTATCTGGAAACATTCCTTCTCAATCTTGCTAGATTGATCTGTGATGTCTCTCTTGAGGAACGCTTCCGCCGACCGCAGGCTGTGAGAAGAAGCTAGGTCCATCCCTAAGGTTTTCTTGATGAAGGAAATTGACTCTTCGTTAATGTTTCCGTCGGGTCCAAGCACATCTCGGTTGCCGGATGGGATACCGAAAACCATTCCAACATCTGCGGAACTGAACTTCAGGGTCTTCCTGCCACTAATAATAATTGCTTTCTGGCTAACCTCCACCTTACTCATGACCCAGGAACTAAGCTTCAGGTTCAATTTCTGTATCATTGGCAAATCAAGCATACCACCAAAACCAATTTATTTTACTAGCCAACATTTGTACTCGCAGAAACCTTTCATAACAGAAACAGCGTGCCTAACTGAACTCCTAGATGTAGTGTTTGGTGGGAGGATATCTGTGGTTGCGCCATGGCTCTCAGTAGAATTCTGGCAACCAATATCTGCAGCTTGTCCATTGCTACCCATCTCTGCTACGCTACTAAACTTGTCGTGCATGAGCCCCTCTGCATGGCGATGAGGAAAAATAAACGAGCGTGAGTAATCGCTGAATGGAAAACAGATCTACGGGGGGTGGGGAGGAATGGGAGGAATCGATCTGGAAAAGACGCGGGGGGGTGGGGTGGTCCTTGCGGAGATGCTTACCGTATTGCAGATGCAGTTCCGGTGCATGTATGAGATCTCTGACTGCGGCGGGCCGCCAAGATCATCGCGGTGGTGCAGAAACGACGATGAGGCAGCTCCTGGTGGCCTAGATCGCCGTGGTGCCCCAAGGGGAAGAAGATTGGTGGGAGGTGGGGGATGCCGGTGGGTGGGTGGGTGTGGTTGGACCGAAATATGCCCAGGTCACAGGTTTGCATGGCCGTTTGGTGCCCTCTGTTCTGGACTGTAATGCACTAGAGAAATCGAGAAAAAAATGACAGCTGCTAAGTGAGGCGTGTCAAACGGTGATTGGCTAAGTTCCTGTCTCATTAGTTTAAATTAGAATAATTTGGAAAACAGAGCCACTCCCATAAACATTCTTCATAATAGCCAAGGCAAGAAGACATTCGGTACCAAATTACAGATACAGTCACACTGGATCCGATGCAAGAGCTATGACTAACGAGCAAAGTACATCGTGACGAATACAACAAATGCGAAGGCGATGAGCAGCAGAGTGGCCAACAGATTGGCGATGCCCAGCATGGTGTTGAACCTAACAGGTCCTGTAGCTGACGAGCTCCAAGGAAGCTGCCCCTCTGAGCTACTGTTCTTGGCAGAGCTTGAAAAATTTCTTGGTTGTGTGCTGCTCCGTCCGCAGCTGATTGCTCCACCAGGTACGCTTCGTAACCTTCCTGCCACTCGTAGAACGGGCATTTCCCAGACTGGACAGCAAAAATCGGCCCTGCCGTTAGAACTGGATATGGAGGAATCAGGCCAAAAAAGTTTTAGAAAATTAACAGCTCCGGTGAAGCTCACATCTTTCTTGCAGCACTTGTAGTAGCGGTTCCCCGGCTGGGATCCGCGGGGGCCACAAATGTTTGTGATGATCCTATCTCTGCAGAATGGGCATGGGATCAGCGGCAGAGCAGGCGGGGTAGTGCGGCGCCTGATGGAGGAGGAAGATGACTCCATTGCCGGAGCTGTTTGGGTGAGGCGGAGGAGTGCAGAGGAAGGAGACGGGCATGAGATGGGAGAACGAGCAAGTGGTGGGGGCCAGCGGTGGAGGTGTGTAGAAATATCTGCTCGGCAACCCGCACCGTTTCCAGACGTTGGTCCATTTCCATCCTTGTTTGGTACATCTCCATCCATATGCATCTGTACTAAACGACGCGAATGAGGACCACAGCTGGACATATTGATCTGACATGTGGACCACCACTGAATATACCCAGGAAAATACGAGATGAAATACGAGCCCATGCGCGAATCTCGATGCGAACCTGTGGTCCAGATTCCGGGTGCATATGAACCCGAGAGCCAATGTGGATTTCCGCACCTAAAAGCCAAAGCTTGGGGATGCCTCGGAAGGCATCCCCTCTTTCGTCTACTTCTATCGGTAACTTTACTTGGAGCTATATTTTTATTCGCCACATGATATGTGTTTTGCTTGGAGCGTCTTGTATGATTTGAGTATTTACTTTTTAGTTTACCACAATCATCCTTTCTGTACACACCTTTTTAGAGAGCCATACATGATTTGGAATTTGTTAGAATACTCTATGTGCTTCGCTTATATCTTTTGAGTTATGTAATTTTGCTCTAGTACTTCACTTATATCTTTTCGAGCACGGTGGTGGATTTGTTTTATAAAAACCATTGATCTCTCATGCTTCACTTAGATTATTTTGAGAGTCTTAAATAGCATGGTAATTTGCTTAAAATCCTAATATTCTTGGTATACAAGATCAATAATAAAACTTTCTTATGAGTGTGTTGAATACTATGAGAAGTTCGATGCTTGATAATTATTTTGAGATATAAAGATGGTGATATTAAAGTTATGCTAGTTGAGTAGTTGTGAATTTGAAGAATACTTGTGTTAAAGTTTGTGATTCTCGTAGGATGCACGTATGGTGAACCGTTATGTGATGAAGTCGGAGCATGATTTATTTTTTGATTGTCTTCCTTATGAGTGGCGGTCGGGGATGAGCGATGGTCTTTTCCTACCAATCTATCCCCTAGGAGCATGCGCGTAATACTTTGCTTTGATAACTTGTAGATTTTTGCAATAAGTATGTGAGTTCTTTATGACTAATGTTGAGTCCATGGATTATACACACTCTCACCCTTTCATCATTGCCAACTTCTCTAATATCGCGCACCTTTCGCCGGTATCATACACCCACCATATACCTTCCTCAAAACAGCCACCATACCTACCTATTATGGCATTTTCATAGCCATTCCGAGATATATTGCCATGAAACTTTCCACCGTTCCATTTATTATGACACACTCTATCATTGTCATATTGCTTAGCATGATCATGTAGTCGATATCGTATTTGTGGCAAAGCCACCATTCATAATTCTTTCATCCATGTTACTCATGAGTCATTGCACATCCCGGTACACCACCGGAGGCATTCATATAGAGTCATATTTTGTTCCAAGTATCGAGTTGTAATTGTTGAGTTGTAAGAAAAATAAAAATGTGATGATCATCATTATTAGAGCATTGTCCCAGTGAGGAAAGGATTATGATTCCCCCACAAGTCGGGATGAGACTCCGGACAAAAAAAAGGGGAAAGAAAAACGGCCATAAAAAAGAAAGAGAAAAGGCCCAAATAAAAATGAGAGAAAAAGTGAGAAGGGGCAATGTTACTATCCTTTTACCACACTTGTGCTTCAAAGTAGCACCATGATATTCATGATAGAGAGTTTCCTATGTTATTACTTTCATATACTAGTGGGAATTTTTAATTATAGAACTTGGCTTGTATATTCCAATGATGGGCTTCCTCAAAATGCCCTAGGTCTTCGTGAGCAAGCAAGTTGGATGCACACCCACTTAGTTTCTTTTTGAGCTTTCATATACTTATAGCTCTAGTGCATCCGTTGCATGGCAATTCCTACTCGCTCACATTGATATCTATTGATGGGCATCTTCATAGCCCGTTGATATGCCTAGTTGATGTGAGACTATCTTCTCCCTTTTTGTCTTCTCCACAACCACCATTCTATTCCACCTATAAGTGCTATGTCCATGGCTCATGCTCATGTATTGCGTGAAGATTGAAAAAGTGTCAGGACCCCGATTCCAAGTCACATCGATCTAGCATGTAACACCTCATATCGCTTTGCGGCCTCACGCACGATATTCCCACGGGTGTCGCCTTACTATGGCCCGGGACCGTTTGCGTCTTTTGTCTCACGTATATGATAGTGTCGCTAGCATCCATATGACAGAGAATCCGGGCCGACATGACTAGTCGTGAACCCAAAGTGGCACTAACTTACAGGGACAGGCATACATGAATCAACATCAAGCATGTCGGTCAGCAGCGTGCGAATCCGGGCTGTAGCACTGGGCTAACAGGACTCCGGTGAACCGGGCTGTAGCAGGCTAGGCAGGACTCCGGATGTCACCGCGTGACATTTCCCCGAAGGGACAGACACAGGAACAAAGTGAATCACATGCCGGCCAGTCAAGTGTTCCGGAGTAGTAGTGCTGGGCTAGCAGGACTCCGGTGAACCGGGCTGTAGCAGATTACTATGGCTCATGGAAGCACAAGACTACATTTCCCCATAAGAGAGGCTACCAAGGATAAACAACTAGGTTGTCGCATCCCACACATACCAAGCATTTCAATCATACACACAATATGCTCAATATGTGCAATACAATATGGCATCACAACAAGATTCTACGACTCAAAGTATTTATTCATTAGGCTCCGAGGAGCGAGATAACACAAACATGGGTCTCATGATCCAACATTCAGAGCATACAAGTCAAGCACATGCGGAAGCTTAACATGTCTGAGTACAGACTTCTACAAATGAAAAAGGCTGAGAAGCCTGACTATCTACCAGATCCCGCCGAGGGCACAAGATCGTAGCTGAGGTATCAAACTAAACGTCGAAGTCCACACGGAAGTACTAGCGAGACTGAAGTCTCTCTACAAAAACATAAAATAAGCAAACGTTAGTACAAATGTACCCAGCAAGACTTACATCAGAACTAACTACATATGCATCGGTATCAACAAAGATGTGGTGGAGTTTAACTACAGCAAGCCAGCTTTGACTCGGTGGCTAACCTGAACTACGACTGCAAGTAACTCTTTTGAGGTGGCGCACACGAGTCCACAAATTCATCATATCAATACTCCACTATGGATCCGCTCCCGTCTCCCTACGAGAACGCCATCCATAGCACTCATGCTTATCTTGCGCATTTTAGAATATCCACTTTCACTTGTCTATGAACTATGCAAGGGGTCCAAGTTTCCATATTCGAGGAATCCGGCTATTCGAATAGATAATGATAACCCTGCAGGGGTGTACTTCTTCACACACGCTCTCGCCACTTATCGCCCTATACACGTCATGTACCTCGGCAACCTTCAAGCGGAAGCCGAGAGAGGGAGTCGGCCACGACCTGACTAACCAACAAGTCTCTAGTCCAGGTTTATCGCCTATTCCGGTTCCATCCACAAGGAGATCCGTCCGGGGTGTCGCTCATGACCCCAAACGATGTGTGCAGGGTTCCCAAGCCCACCATTCGGGTGCCACTTGGTACACCGTGCCACTGTGCCTAGTCTGTCCCAAGCCCACCTGTATCGGGTGCCACTTGGTAGACTACTAACACTACCTACAAACACCAGAAACTAGTTGCAACTCCTAGATAGAGATCGAGTTGATTAATAAGCCGAGAGGGGCCGAGTTACCGGAACCCAATGTGTGGTAGTCACTGTTCATGGATCACAAACACAGAACTCAGTTCCTGAGAACGGCTGCAATGAGACAACCCACCATGTACTCCTACATGGCCTCTCACCGCTACCTTTACCAAATCGTGTTCACACACTTAGCTCACACACGGTAGGTCATGTTCATCACCATTCCAATTCATCCCCGATGAATCAGACCTGATTCAACTCTAAGCAGTAGCAGGCATGACAAACAAGCATGAATGAGTAGGCACATCAGGGCTCAAACAACTCCTACTCATGCTACTGGGTTTCATCTATTTACTGTGGCAATGACAGGTCATGCAGAGGAAAGGGGTTCAACTACCGCAGCATGTAATAGTTGAATCGTTGTTGTCCTAATGCAGTAAAAGAGAGCAGGAGCGAGAGAGTGGGATTGTATCAGAATGAACAAGGGGGTTTTGCTTGCTTGTCACTTCTGAAGACAACATTGAGTCTTCATCAGTGTCAACGATCATAGCGTCGGAGCAGCGTCTACCAAGAGGGGACAATTACCGGCAAACAAGGAAAAGCACAATCAATGCAATGCACAATATGATGCATGATCATGACATGACAATATGTTGTGATTTGAGCTAATGCAACTAGTAACAAAAATGTTTGGGTTGATTTGAACTCAAGGTTCAAATTCAAATTCAAACTATGAATTCAAATAGTGCATTATCATGTTTTGGAATAAATAGTGAGGTTAACTTGCTCAAACATGCATGAAAATGCCATAAACAGATTCCTTGAATTTTTCTGATAAATTTTCATATATAAAACTTTTCATTTGGAGTTATAGATTATTTTCTATGATTTTTCAAAGTTTTGGATATTTTCTGAAATAAATAAATCATTTAAGATTTATTTAAATTCCAAAGAAGGATTACTGCGTCAGTCTGACACCATCATGATGTCAGCAGGTCAACCGGGCATGGTCCAGGTCAAACCTGACCAGTGGGACCCACTGGTCAGTGACCCAGTGAGGTCAACGCCGACGCGTGGGGCCACTGTGGGTCCGGACACGGCCACGTCAGCGAGGTCAACGCCGACGCGTGGGGCCACTGTGTTTAGATTAATTTTAATCTATTTTGTTAGCTGGTAAGTTAGACAGCGGGGCCCGCACGTCAGTGAGAGTGTGGGTTAATTAGCGGGGTCATTAACTGCTAATGACGGTGCCATGTCATCCGGCGTTATAACCACCGGCGTAAACAAAGCATGGCGAGGTTGCTCGTCCAGCCAACTCCGGCGACGAGAGGTCGCGCGGTTAGGCGCGTTGGAAGCGGAGCAACGAGGCGCGTCCGTTAGTGGCCTCGGGCGGCGCTGGGGTGGCGTGCAACGGCGGGGACGGCTAGTTGGGCGGCGGCCGGAGTACAGCGTCGATGGGGATAGGGTCTAGGGGACGAAATTAACAGAGAGGAGAGAGGGGAAATGACGACGGCCTCACAGGGAGTAGAACTGGGGCTTAGAGAGCTCGGGGACAACCGGCAGGCGACAGATCGATGGCGGCTCCCTCCGGTGGCCGACATTGAAGACGAAGACGATGGCGACGAAGCAGCGTGTCCCGAGCTCGCTTGCTTCGGTGTATAGGCCCGCGGCATCTTGGCGGAGCGGTTGGACGGCTAGGGAGGCAAGGGGTGGCGGTGGCCGCGAGGGCAGCGAGGGGCAGCGACGATGGCGCTCGGCCGGTGAGAGAGAGAGCCAGGTGAGGGGAGAGGTTGCCGGTGAGAGAGAGAGAGGTCAGGGGGTCTCGTGGCGTCGGCAGAGGCGAGGGGGAAGCAGGAGGCGGCAAGCAGGAGCTGGCGTAGCTCGGCTGTGCGCTCTCCACGCAGCTGCCTCGCCTTCTGGCAGAAGGTTGAAGAAGGCGCTGCGCTGGCTGGGCTGCACAGTGTTGGGCCGGCTGGGCGCCAGGTATGTTGACCCAAGTATGTCTTCTGCCTTTCCATTTGTTTCTATTTTCTACTTTTGAAATTTGTTTTTGATTTAGCAAAAACACCAAATCATTTCTATAAATCCTGAAATTAATTATGGGCAATAACTGAACTTTCTCAGAGGCCCTTAGCTATTTCCAGAATTGCTGGAGCATTTAATAATATTCATAACAATTAAATGCCCCAATTGAAATACTTTATGAATTAGTTCAAATATCCAGAATGGCCTAAAAATATTTGCATCATTTTTGGCAGAGGTTTTCACCTTTAACAAAAATAATGAACATTTTCAACGGCATTTTGGATTCATTGAAGATTATTTTAGGCTGAACCTATTTGACTTGATCTGGTGCTAGGGTTTCAACAATCCCCATTTCAACTTTCAAAGAAGACATGATGCATGGATGCTTGTGTAACTATTTGCAATCAAATTCTAGGGCTGTGACAACTCACCCCCACTAAACAAGAATCTCGCCCCGAGATTCAAGACGTGAGGTAAGAAGACATGGAGGCACAACGCTAACACAAACTTCACGATCCAGGTTGCACCTCATAAGAACGTTGATTCGATCATCATCCTTGTCTTGACATCTTGTTCTGAGAACTCCATCCAGCATGACAATGAGAAGAAAGGGAAAACTCTAGAAGAATCAATCTTCATGAAGATCGAGCAACTGACGATCAACTCACGGAATGAGATGTACAACATCTCTCGAGCTAAGAGACGAAACATACATACAAAGGGATGGAGTGAAACAGAGAACGAAGATTCAAGTTGATAAGCACAATGCCACGCTGAATAAGATGGTGCATGGTTTCAAGATAATGAGGAGTTATCTGCCATGATTCGATAATGGCACCTTGGGGAAGGTGACTCGCAGAAATATTCCCCTAAGTGGCAAAAGAATTACTTTTGATACAACGACCAATGAAACTCTCTGTACCAACCTAGGGCAATTCAGAACCGATCGTTTGAAGAAGTCAGAAAGAATGGCATACTCAGACTAGAACGGATGATGTGGACTACCTTGTTGAAGACAACGCAAGGGATGATTTTGCTTGCGCGTGCTATCGAGAACTTGAGCATTTCCATATTCATCAAGGTTCTACCAACATGCGCGCTGAGGATCCTGGCAACACAACATACTACCATGATGAATAGTGATGGACGATGCAGATGCAAAGGAAGATAACACCTTCTCAGAGTTCACCTTAGCGAGGCCAAGGGATCAAAATCTGGATGATCGACCAAGAGACATTCAGCACTCCGCTTCTAATGTTCTCCTTGATGTGCTAGGTTAACCCATTTATTGATATGGTTTGGTATCTAGGACATCAAGTAAAAGGTCGGACTTCGGGAGCACAAGAATCCATAAGGAATAACTAAGGAAGTAGTATCCTATGAAATCCTTATGGGGAGGTGGCCAACTTCTTCAAGCAAGATACTACAATAATAGGTCTTTCGGTTGGGTGTGTTGGCCACGGGATCTACTCCACCGGCTACCATGAGACCAATATTATAACTCTTGGGAAACGTTCCAACCATCATATCTACCTGAGATTCAGATCTAGTTGGTAATAGGATATTCCAGACTCATTGAGTCTAGAAGAAAATGAAAGTTTACAACACCAATCAATGAGATGGCGTTGCGAGATTCTCGGGAAATGAACTATGGTAGTAAGCTCCAAAACATGAGCCGGTTCTGCTACAAGCATGTGAACACGCTGTCCTAGACAAGCATGGTCACCTGGTAGTCTTACAGTGAAACACTACCGAGTTCAGGGGGAGCCATCAACGAGGATATCGAAGTCCTTGCGTAAGTCTAGCTCTTAAGAAGAAACTTCTTCTCCTTGAACAAATCAATCGGTGGCTTGGTGTGCTAGGGACACATATGGACTGGAGGTAGCGAGCCTATCAAAACATAGAATACTTCGCACATGCATGACTAACTTGGGATGACTCCAACGGAAGCAAAAACAAGCTTTCTCGAATCCACGGCGGCAACTTGCATCAGATGCACATGAATTAGAGGAAGTCACATCTTTCAACCAGACATATGCTTCATGAACGGGACATGAGGGCAAAGCTTATAAAGTTTCCAACACTAGTGTAATGTTCAACATGAATCATGGGGGAGACAAAATGCTACTGATGGGCTCAACAGCAACTCGTCAGAATTTCCATATCACTGGACTTCCACCATCATGTGAACACGGTGATAGCATTGGTCAGACCAAAAGATGTAATGGTGTATGCTCGAGGGATCAACCACGAGTAAGACAAGATTACGAACATCGTTGGTTCTAATTTTATTTGATGATAGCCCACACTCAAATCAAAGGATTGATAAGACAATAGCGCGCGACAATTGATCACGTGGATCAATCGATGAAGATATTACCTTTCTTCACCACGGTTACAAGATATCCCTTAGGGATGAGCGTGGTAGGACAAGCTTTTATCTTCCAACTCTCCAAGTTGTTGTTAAGCTTAACCAACTAGCTCAGGGGTATCCAACACAGATTCTTGGAGAAAAGGGTGGCTACAAGAAACCAACTTGATCACGAACTCAACATAGCGATTAGGTGACAGCCTGGTGATACCTCCGAGAAGATATTCGGAAAATCACGAACCACCGGTATGTCACTAAGCTCGAGAACAATCTTGCTTTTCAGGGCAAGACGATATGATCAAATAAGCAAGGAATTCAATCCTAACTCCAAGATCGAATAGTGCACCAGAAATAAGGACAAGGTAGCACGATCAATCCTAGAATAGTGATCCGATAACCAACATGCTAAGAATGATAATAATGTCCATAACTACCAAGCAACACAGTTGCTAGGAGTATTGATTTCACACATCATGGTTCACTTGTCGGCATTCCGGTTACAACAACACGGGACCGAGGAATGAATAATGATGGAGAGAAGTATCACTGTGTCAAGAGTTCATAAGAGGCGGTGCAATTCTCATGACATTCCTGGCATAAAGATGGTAACACTCCAAGGTAGAACAGAGCAAAAGCTGGATTGGCATTTTGATCCGCGAAGTACAACTACTTTGACCCAATCCTAGAAGTGGATGAGGTACTGGAGTTTGTTTCTCCTAGTCATTCCGGAATAGAATGGCTTGACGGACCACAAGAATAATAGGCATCGATGAACACGAATGCACAACTATTCCTATCTATCAATTGATAGACAAAGGTCAGAATACAACTAAAGAGAGACAACTCAAAGGAACATATGTTTTTCTGAGTTGTGGACGCATAGATTAGTATGTCGAGCGAAGCTCAACATTTCTTCCGGTTAACCCATGCGGAAGGGTAGGATTGGCAGAGTCACAATATGAATGGAGTACTCCTCAAGAGCACCCTGGTTGTAATCTTTTGGTTCAAAGGAACTTCTGCCATGAAAGTTCATGGTATTGGAAGAATGAGATACCACGGACCTCGAAGGCTATCACAAAGGTTACTAATATCCTAAAGGTACGAGCAACACTATCAACACGAGGTAAGTAGAGTGAATCTTGGGTCAAGAACCCAGGAGTAGAATACCTACTACTAGATGGCATCACGGGATGCTTTCGAGAATAATGGCCAGAATCATCACACTGGGAATACAAAGCATTGCTAGATTAATGGGTGGTTCTCTAGGATGCTTAGGGTCATAATAATAGCTCAAACATATATGTCGAGGCAACAGAGTATCTCAACTCACCGATTAGTGTGCTTAATCTGGCCCAAAAGGACATCAGGAACAGGATGAAGGGATTTGCAGATGCATCAGACTGTTTGGAAACCTAGGATGACTCGGATAGCATAACGGCTGCAAATGCTCAAAAAAATTTGAGACATCCTGCAAAATGGTGGCATAACCACTCAACATCACAATATCAAGGTTCTGAGGCCAGCTATGAACATATGGAAGTAGTAGGAACTGAACTGAGGCTTGAACTCAACAATCCTAGGCAACTACGGTTTAGTAACACGTCATCCTGAGAGAGAGGAGAAGCCTAGTTCTTAACCCCGTAGAAAACAAGAGGTTGACTCAGATCAGAAGGGCATAAGGTAAAGGAGTAAAAAGATCCTGACGTTCCCTTCCACAATCAATTCCCTTATATAACTAAAGCATTTCTAGACTCAACTTCGACCAGTATGGCTTGGTAATCCTACAGGCAGTCAGGATCTGATACCAAAGCTGTTAGGACCCCGATTCCAAGTCACATCGATCTAGCATGTAACACCTCATATCGCTTTGCGGCCTCACGCAAGATATTCCCACGGGTGTCGCCCTACTATGGCCCGGGACCGTTTGCGTCTTTTGGCTCACGTATATGATAGTGTCGCTAGCATCCATATGACAGAGAACCCGGGCCGACATGACTAGTTGTGAACCCAAAGTGGCACTAACTTACAAGGACATGCATACATGAATCAACATCGAGCATGTCGGTCAACAGCGTGCGAATCCGGGCTGTAGCACTGGGCTAACAGGACTCCGGTGAACCGGGCTGTAGCAGGCTAGGCAGGACTCCGGATGTCACCGCGTGACATTTCCCCGAAGGGACAGACACATGAACGAAGTGAATCACATGCCGGCCAGTCAAGTGTTCTGGAGCAGTAGTGCTGGGCTAGCAGGACTCCGGTGAACCGGGCTGTAGCGGACTACTATGGCTCATGGAAGCACAAGACTACATTTTCCCATAAGAGAGGCTACCAAGGATAAACAACTAGGTTGTCGGATCCCACACATACCAAGCATTTCAATCATACACACAATATGCTCAATATGTGCAATACAACATGGCATCACAACAAGACTCTACGACTCAAAGTATTTATTCATTAGGCTCCGAGGAGCGAGATAACACAAACATGGGTCTCATGACCCAACATTCAGAGCATACAAGTCAAGCACATGCGGAAGCTTAACATGTCTGAGTACAGACTTCTACAAATGAAAAAGGCTGAGAAGCCTGACTATCTACCAGATCCCGCCGAGGGCACAAGATCGTAGCTGAGGTATCAAGCTAAACGTCGAAGTCCACACGGAACTACTAGCGAGACTGAAGTCTCTATGCAAAAACATAAAATAAGCAAACGTGAGTACAAATGTACCCAGCAAGACTTACATCAGAACTAACTACATATGCATCGGTATCAACAAAGGGGTGGTGGAGTTTAATTGCAGCAAGCCAGCTTTGACTCGGTGGCTAACCTGAACTATGACTGCAAGTAACTCTTTTGAGGTGGCGCACACGAGTCCACAAATTCACCATATCAATACTCCACTATGGATCCGCTTCCGTCTCCCTACGAGAACGCCATCCATAGCAATCACGCTTATCTTGCGCATTTTAGAGTATCCACTTTCACTTGTCTATGAACTATGCAAGGGGTCCAAGTTTCCATTTCGGAGGAATCCGGCTATTCGAATAGATAATGATAACCCTACAGGGGTGTACTTCTTCACGCACGCTCTCGCCACTTATCGCCCTGTACACGTCATGTACCTCGGCAACCTTCAAGCAGAAGCCGGGCGAGGGAGTCGGCCACGACCTAACTAACCAACAAGTCTCTAGTCCAGGTTTATCGCCTATTTGGGTTCCATCCGCAAGGAGATGCGGCCGGGGTGTCGCTCACGGCCCCAAACGATGTGTGCAGGGTTCCCAAGCCCACCATCCCGGTGCCACTTGGTACACCGTGCCACTGTGCCTAGTCTGTCCCAAGCCCACCTGTACCGGGTGCCACTTGGTAGACTACTAACACTACCTACAAACACCAGAAACTAGTTGCAACTCCTGGACAGAGATCGAGTTGATTAATAAGCCGAGAGGGGCCGAGTTACCGGAACCCAATGTGTGGTAGTCACTGTTCATGGATCACAAACACAGAACTCAGTTCCTGAGAACGGCTGCAATGAGACAACCCACCATGTACTCCTACATGGCCTCTCACCGCTACCTTTACCAAATCGTGTTCACACACTTAGCTCACACACGGTAGGACATGTTCATCACCATTCCAATTCATCCCCGATGAATTAGACCTGACTCAACTCTAAGCAGTAGCAGGCATGACAAACAAGCATGAATGAGTTGGCACATCAGGGCTCAAACAACTCCTACTCATGCTAGTGGGTTTCATCTATTTACTGTGGCAATGACAGGTCATGCAGAGGAAAGGGGTTCAACTACTGTAGCATGTAACGGTTGAATCGTTGTTGTCCTAATGCAGTAAAAAAGAGCAGGAGCGAGAGAGTGGGATTGTATCGGAATGAACAAGGGGTTTTTGCTTGCCTAGCACTTCTGAAGATAACATTGAGTCTTCATCAGTGTCAACGATCATAGCATCGGAGCAGCGTCTACCGAGAACGGACAATTACCGGCAAACAAGGAAGAGCACAATCAATGCAATGCACAATATGATGCATGATCATGACATGAAAATATGTTGTGATTTGAGCTAATGCAACTAGTAACAGAAAGGTTTGGGTTGATTTGAACTCAAGGTTCAAATTCAAAGTCAAACTAGGAATTCAAATAGTGCATTATCATGTTTTGGACTAAATAGTGAGGTTAACTTTCTCAAACATGCATGAAAATGCCATAAACAGATTGCTTGAATTTTTCTGATAATTTTTCATGTATAAAACTTTTCATTTGGAGTTATAGATTATTTTCTATGATTTTTCAAAGTTTTGGATATTTTCTGAAATAAATAAATCATTTAAGATTTATTTAAATTCTAGAAAAGGATTACTCCATCAGCCTGACACCATCATGACGTTAGCAGGTCAACCGGGCACGGTCCATGTCAAACCTGACCAGTGGGACCCACTGGTCAGTGACCCAGTGACATTTAGTGTCACAGACAGGTGGGTCCGGTCAACGGCCACGTCAGCGAGGTCAACGCCGACGCGTGGGGCCACTGTGTTTAGATTAATTTTAATCTATTTTGTTAGCTGGTAAGTTAGACAGCGGGGCCCGCACGTCAGTGAGAGTGTGGGTTAATTAGCAGGGTCATTAACTGCTAATGACGGTGCCACATCATCATCGCCGGCGTTATAACCACCGGCATAAACAGAGCACGGCGAGGTTGCTCGTTCGGCCAACTCCGGCGACGAGAGGTCGCGCGGCCGGGCGCGTTGGAAGTGGCGCAACGAGGCGCGTCCGTTGGTTGCCTCAGGCGGCGCTGGGGTGGCGTGCAACGGCGGGGACGGCGAGTTGGGCGGTGGCCGGAGTACGACGTCGATGGGGATAGGGTCTAGGGGACGAAATTAACAGAGAGGAGAGAGGGGAAACGACGCGGCCTCACAGGGAGTAGAACTGGGGCTCGGAGAGCTCGAGGACGACCGACAGGCGACAGATCGATGGCGGCTCCCTCCGGTGGCCGACGTTGAAGACGAAGACGATGGCGACGAAGTAGCATGTCCCGAGCTCGCTTGCTTCGGTGGATAGGCCCGCAGCGTCTTGGCGGAGCGTTTGGATGGCTAGGGAGGCAAGGGGTGGGCGGTGGCCGCAAGGGCAGCGAGGGGCAGCGACGGTGGCGCTCGGCCGGTGAGAGAGAGAGAGCCTGGTGAGGGGAGAGGTTGCGGGTGAGAGAGAGAGGTCAAGGGGTCTCGTGGCGTTGGCAGAGGCGAGGGGGAAGCAGGAGGCGGCAAGCAGGAGCTGGCGCAGCTCGGCTGTGCACTCTCCACGCAGCTGCCTCGCCTTCTGGCAGAAGGTTGAAGAAGGCGCTGCGCTGGCTGGGCTGCACAGTGTTGGGCCGGCTGGGCGCCAGGTAAGTTGACCTAGGTAAGTCTTCTGCCTTTCCATTTGTTTCTGTTTTCTACTTTTGCAATTTGTTTTTGATTTAGCAAAAACACCAAATCATTTCTATAAATCCTGAAATTAATTATGGGCAATAACTGAACTTTCTCAGAGGCCCTTAGCTATTTCCAGAATTGCTGGAGCATTTAATAATATTCATAACAATTAAATGCCCCAATTCAAATACTTTATGAATTATTTCAAATATCTAGAATAGCCTAAAAATATTTGCATCATTTTTGGCAGAGGTTTTCACCTTTAACAAAAATAATGAACATTTTCAAAGGCATTTTGGATTCATTGAAGATTATTTTAGGTTGAACCTATTTGACTTGATCTGGTGCTGGGGTTTCAACAATCCCCATTTCAACTTTCAAAGAATTTTAGACATGATGCATGGATGCTTGTGCAACTATTTGCAATCAAATTCTAGGGTTGTGACAAAAAGTTAGAGAACACCAAAAGTATGAAACAATTTCTTGGCTTGTCATCGGGGTTGTGCATGATTTAAATATTTTGTGTGATGAAGATAGAGCATAGCCAGACTATATGATTTTGTAGGGATAACTTTCTTTGGCCATGTTATTTTGAGAAGACATAATTGCTTAGTCAGTATGCTTGAAGTATTATTATTTTTATGTCAATACTAAACTTTTGTCTTGAATCTTTCGGATTTGAATATTCATACCACAATTAAGAAGAATTACATTAAAATTATGCCAAGTAGCACTCCGCATCAAAAATTCTGTTTTTATCATTTACCTACTCGAGGACGAGCACGAATTAAGCTTGGGGATGCTTGATACGTCTCCAACGTATCTATAATTTTTGATTGCGCCATGCTATATTATCTACTGTTTTGGACATTATTGGGCTTTATTATCCACTTTTATATTATTTTTGGGACTAACCTATTAGCCGGAGGCCCAGCCCAGAATTGTTGTTTTTTGCCCGTTTTAGGGTTTCGAAGAAAAGGAATATCAAACGGAGTCCAAACGGAATGAAACCTTCGGGAACGTGATTTTCTCAACGAACAAGACCCAGGAGACTTGGACCCGACATCAAGACACAAAAGAGGAGGCCACGAGGTAGGGGGGCGCGCCTACCTCCCCAGGCGCGCCCTCCACCCTTATGGGCCCCCTGTTGCTCCACCGACGTACTCCTTCCTCCTATATATACCTACGTACCCCCAAATGATCAGATACAGAGCCAAAAACCTAATTCCACTGCCGCAACTTTCTGTATCCACGAGATCCCATCTTGGGGCCTGTTGCGGAGCTCCGTCGAAGTGGGCATCGATCACGCAGGGCTTCTACATCAACACCATAGCCCCTTCGATGAAGTGTGACTAGTTTACCTCTGACCTACGGGTCCATAGTTATTAGCTAGATGGCCTCTTCTCTCTTTTTGGATCTCAATACAATGTTCTCCCCCTCTCTTGTGGAGAACTATTCGATGTAATCTTCTTTTTGCGGTGTGTTTGTTGAGATCGATGAATTGTGGGTTTATGATCAAGTCTATCTATGAACAATATTTGAATCTTCTCTGAGTTCTTTTATGTATGATTGGTTATCTTTGCAAGTCTATTCGAATTATCAGTATGGTTTGGCCTACTAGATTGATCTTTCTTGCAACGGGAGAAGTGCTTAGCTTTGGGTTCAATCTTGCGGTGTCCTTTCCCAGTGACAGTAGGGGCAGCAAGGCACGTATTGTATTGTTGCCATCGAGGATATCAAGATGGGGTTTTCATCATATTGCATGAGTTTATCCCTCTACATCATGTCATCTTGCTTAAGGCGTTACTCTGTTTTTAACTTAATACTCTAGATGCATGCTAGATAGCGGTCGATGAGTGGAGTAATAGTAGTAGATGCAGGCAGGAGTCGGTCTACTTGTCTCGGATGTGATGCCTATATACATGATCATACCTAGATATTCTCATAACTATGCTCAATTCTATCAATTGCTCAACAGTAATTTGTTCACCCATCGTAGAATACTTATGCTCTCGAGAGAAGCCACTAGTGAAACCTATGGCCCCCGGGTCTATCTTTATCATATTAATCTCCTACTAATTAGTTAGTTCCTTTGCTTTTTACTTTGCCTTTATTTTACTGTGCATCTTTATCACAAAAATACCCAAAAAATATCTTATCATATCTATCAGATCTCACTCTCGTAAGTGGCCGTGTAGGGATTGACAACCCCTATTTGCGTTGGTTGCGAGGATTTATTTGTTTTGTGCAGGTACGAGGGACTCGCGCGTAGCCTCCTACTGTATTGATAACTTGGTTCTCAAAAACTAAGGGAAATACTTACGCTACTTTGCTGCATCATCCCTTCCTCTTCGGGGAAACCAACGCAGTGCTCAAGAGGTAGCATGCACAAAAATATATACTATTGAGTGATTCCAGTGAGTGCTTTATCATCTCTTGTGGGACTACATGAATAAGATTTTTTTCTCAGGTTGGTACTGGCCTAAGGCCTTCATCAATATTGGTAAATTGTATAGGTGCACTAGTTCGGCGAAGAGATGGTGATACAAGTGCAATATGTATGGTAGATATAGGTTTTTGTAATCTGAAAATATAAAAACAGCAAGGTAACTAATGATAAAAGTGAGCGAAAACGGTATTGCAGTGCTAGGAAACAAGGGCTGGGGTTCATACTTTCACTAGTGCAAGTTCTCTCAACAATAATAACATAATTGGATCATATAACTATCCCTCAACATGCAACAAAGAGTCACTAATAGCGGAGAACAAACGAAGAGATTATTGTAGGGTACGAAACCACCTCAAAGTTATCCTTTCTGATCGATCTATTCAAGAGTCCGTAGTAAAATAACACGAATCTATTCCTTCCGTTCAATCTATCCTAGAGTTCGTACTAGAATAACACCTTAAGACACAAATCAACCAAAACCCTAATGTCACCTAGATACTCCAATGTCACCTCAAGTATCCGTGGGTATGATTATACGATATGCATCACACTCAGATTCATCTATTCAACCAACACAAAGAACTTCAAAGAGTGCCCCAAAGTTTCTACCTGAGAGTCAAGACGAAAACATGTGCCAACCCCTATTCATAAGTTCACGAAGTCACGGGACCCCCAAGTTGATCACCAAAACATACATCAAGTCGATCACGTGATATCCCATTGTCACCACAGATAAGCACGTGCAAGACATACATCAAGTGTTCTCAAATCCTTAAAGACACAATCCAATAAGATAACTTCAAAGGGAAAACTCAATACATTACAAGAGAGTAGAGGGGGAGAAACATCATAAGATCCAACTATAATAGCAAAGCTCGCGATACATCAAGATCGTTCCGAATCAAGAACATGAGAGAGAGAGACATCAAACACATAGCTACTGGTACATACCCTCAGCCCCGAGGGTGAACTACTCCCTCCTCGTCATGGAGAGTGTCGGGATGATGAAGATGACCACCAGACAGGGATTCCCCCCTTCGGCAGGGTGCCGGAACGGGTCTAGATTGGTTTTCAGTGGCTATAGAGGCCTGCGGTGGCGGAACTCCCGACCTAGGTTTCTTTCTGGAAGTTTGGGTATATATAAGAGGTGTTGGAGTCAGGAACAAGTCAGGAGGGTCCCCGACCACGAGGTAGGGGGCGCGCCCAGGGGGTAGGGCGCGCCCCCACCCTCGTGGTGGCCTCGGGACTCTTCTAGCCCATCTCCGATACTCCATGGGCTTATTCTAGTCCAAAAATGATCTCCATGAAATTTCAGGTCAATTGGACTCCATTTGGTTTTCCTTTTCTGCGATACTCAAAAACAAGGAAAAGACAAAAACTGGCACCGGGCTCTAGGTTAATAGGTTAGTCCCAAAAATCATATAAAATAGCATATAAAACATCCTAGATGGATAATATAATAGCATGGAACAATCAAAAATTATAGATACGTTGGAGACGTATCAAGTATCCCCAAGCTTAATTCCCGCTCGTTCTCGAGTAGGTAAATGATAAAAACAGAATTTTTGATGTGGAATGCTACCAAAAATATTCATTAATGTAATCTTCTCTATTCTAGAAAGAATATTTAGATCCATAAGATTCAAGACAAAAGTTTAATATTGACATAAAAATAATAATACTTCAAGCATACTAACAAAGCAATCATGTCTTCTCAAAATAACATGGCCAAAGAAAGCTATCCCTACAAAATCATATAGTCTGGCTATGCTCTATCTTCATCACACAAAATATTTAAATCATGCACAACTCCGATGACAAGCCAAGCAATTGTTTCATACTATTGATGTTATCAAACTTTTTCAATCTTCACGCGATACATGAGCGTGAGCCATGGATATAGCACTAAAGGTGGAATAGAATGGTGGTTGTGGAGAAAAAAAAAGGAGAAGATAGTATCACATCAACTAGGCGTATCAACGGGCTATGGAGATGCCCATCAATAGATATCAATGTGAGTGAGTAGGGATTGCCATGCAACGGATGCATTAGAGCTACAAGTGTATGAAAGCTCAAAAAGAAACTAAGTGGGTGTGCATCCAACTCGCTTGCTCACGAAGACCTAGGGCATTTTAAGGAAGCCCATCATTGGAATATAAAAGCCAATTCTATAATGAATGGTTCCCACTAGTATATGAAAGTGACAACATAGGAGACTCTCTATCATGAAGATCATGGTGCTACTTTGAAGCACAAGTGTGGTAAAAGGATAGTAGCATTGCCCCTTCTCTCTTTTTCTCTCATTTTTTTTGTTTTTGGGCCTTTCTCTTTTTTATGGCCTCTTTTTTCTCTTTTATTTTTAGTCCGAAGTCTCATCCCGACTTGTGGGGGAATCATAGTCTCCATCATCCTTTCCTCACATGGGGCAACGCTCTAATAATGATGGTCATCACACTTTTATTTACTTACAAGTCAAGAATTACAACTCGATACTTAGAACAAAATACGACTCTATGTGAATGCCTCCAGCAGTGTACCGGGATGTGCAATGAATCAAGAGTGGCATGTATGAAAGAATTATGAATGGTGGCTTTGCCACAAATACAATGTCAACTACATGATCATGCAAAGCAATATGACAATGATGGAGCGTGTCATAATAAACGGAATAGTGGAAAGTTGCATGGCAATATATCTCAGAATGGCTATGGAAATGCCATAATAGGTAGGTATGGTGGCTGTTTTGAGGAAGGTAAATGGTGGCTTTATGGTACCGGCGAAAGTTGCGCGGCACAAGAGAGGCTAGCAAAGGTGGAAGGGTGAGAGTGTGTATAATCCATGGACTCAACATTAGTCATAAAGAACTCACATACTTATTGCAAAAATCTATTAGTTATCGAAACGAAGTATTACGCGCATGCTCCTAGGGGGGTAGATTGGTAGAAAAATACCATCGCTCGTCCCCGACCACCACTCATAAGGAAGCCAATCAAAAAAATAAAGCATGCTCCGACTTCATCACATAACGGTTCACCATACGTGTATGCTACGGGAATCACAAACTTTAACACAAGTATTTGTCAAATTTACAACTACTCACTAGCATGACTCTAATATCACCATCTTCATATCTCAAAACAATCATCAAGTACCAAACTTCTCATAGTATTCAATGCACTTTATATGAAAGTTTTTATTATACCCATCTTGGATGCCTATCATATTAGGACTAATTCATAAGCAAAGCAAATTACCATGCTGTTCTAAAAGACTCTCAAAATAATATAAGTGAAGCATGAGAGTTCATCCATTTCTTCAAAATAAAACCACCGTCGTGCTCTAAAAATATATAAGTGAAGCACTAGAGCAAATGACAAACTACTCCGAAATATATAAGTGAAGATCAATGAGTAGTCGAATAATTATGCAACTATGTGAAGACTCTCTAACATTTAAGAATTTCAGATCTTGTTATTTTATTCAAACAGCAAGCAAAACAAAAGAAAATGAAATGACGCTCCAAGCAAAACACATATCATGTGGTGAATAAAAATATAGCTCCAAGTTAAGTTACCGATGAACGAAGACGAAAGAGGGGATGCCATCCGGGGCATCCCCAAGCTCAGGCTCTTGGTTGTCCTTGAATATTACCTTGGGGTTCCTTGGGCATCCCCAAGCTTAGTCTCTTGCCACTCCTTATTCCATAGTCCATCGAATCTTTTACCCAAAACTTGAAAACTTCACAACACAAAACTTGACATAAAATCTCATGAGCTCCGTTAGTATAAGAAAATAAATCACCACTTTTGGTACTGTTTTGAACTCATTATAAATTCATATTGGTGTAATATCTACTGTATTCCAACTTCTCTATGGTTCATACCCTCCGATACTACTCATAGATTCATCAAAATAAGCAAACAACACATAGAAAACAGAATCTGTCAAAAACAGAATAGTCTATAGTAATCTGTATCATTCGAATACTTCTGTCACTCCAACAATTCTGAAATAAATTGGCGGACCTGAGGAATTTTTCTATTAATCATCTTCAAAAATAATCAACCTAATAGCACTCTCCAGTAAAAAATGGCAGCAAATCTCCTGAGCGCTAAAGTTTCTGTTTTTACAGCAAGATCGCAAAAACTTCCCCCAAGTCTTCCCAAAGGTTCTATTTGGCACAAACACTAATTAAAAGCATAAAAGCACATCTAAACAGAGGCTAGATGAATTATTTATTAACTAATAGGAACAAAAAAAGGAAATAAAAATAAAATTTGGTTGCCTCCCAACAAGCGCTATCGTTTAACGCCACTAGCTAGGCACCTTTTATATTGTCTCCCTCCCTTTGTTTAAAATTTGGAACTTCATGATCGGGAGTACTAACGATGATAGAAGGGCTAGACATAATAGCAAAACCAGCGATCTAACACAGGATACACAAGAAGCAAGCGAAAAGAGGCGAACGAAAAAGAGGCGAGCGGAAAAGAGGGTGAATAAAACGGCAAGGGTGAACTGGGGTAGAGGAAAACGAGAGGCAAATGGAAAATAATGTAATGTGAGGGATAAGAGTTTGTGATGGGTACTTAGTATGTCTTGACTTGATGCAACCTCCCCGGCAATGGCGCCAGAAATGAGCTTGATGTCTACTACACAACCTTCTTCTCGTAGACGTTGTTGGGCCTCCAAGTGGAGAGGTTTGTAGGACCGTAGCAAATTTCCCTCAAGTGGATGACCTAAGGTTTATCTATCCGTGGGAGGCGTAGGATGAAGATGGTCTCTCTCAAACAACCCTGCAACCAAATAACAAAGAGTCTCTTGTGTCCCCAACACACCCAATACAATCATAAATTCTATAGGTGCACTAGTTCGGTGAAGAGATGGTGATACAAGTGCAATATGGATGGTAGATATAGGTTTTTGTAATCTGAAAATATAAAAACAGCAAGGTAACTAATGATAAAAGTGAGCGAAATGGTATTGCAATGCTAGGAAACAAGGCCTAGGGTTCATACTTTCACTAGTGCAAGTTCTCTCAAAAATAATAACATAATTGGATCATATAACTATCCCTCAACATGCAACAAAGAGTCACTCCAAAGTCACTAATAGCGGAGAACAAACAAAGAGATTATTGTAGGGTACGAAACCACCTCAAAGTCATCCTTTCTGATCGACCTATTCAAGAGTCTGTAGTAAAATAACACGAAGTTATTCTTTCCGTTCAATCTATCCTAGAGTTCGTACTAGAATAACACCTTAAGACACAAATCAACCAAAACCCTAATGTCACCTAGATACTCCAATTTCACCTCAAGTATCCGTGGGTATGATATGCATCACACAATCTCAGATTCATCTATTCAACCAACACAAAGAACTTCAAAGAGTGCCCCAAAGTTTCTACCAGAGAGTCAAGACGAAAACGTGTGCCAACCCCTATGCATAAGTTCACGAAGTCACGGAACCCGCAAGTTGATCACCAAAACATACATCAAGTGGATCACGTGATATCCCATTGTCACCACAGATAAGCACGTGCAAGACATACATCAAGTGTTCTAAAACCCTTAAAGACTCAATCCAATAAGATAACTTCAAAGGGAAAACTCAATCCATTACAAGAGAGTAGAGGGGGAGAAACATCATAAGATCCAACTATAATAGCCAAGCCCGCGATACATCAAGATCATTCCGAATCAAGAATACGAGAGAGAGAGAGATCAAACACATAGCTACTGGTACATACCCTCAGCCCCGAGGGTGAACTACTCCCTCCTCATCATGGAGAGCGCCGGGATGATGAAGATGGCCACCGGATAGGTATTCCCCCCTTCGGCAGGGTGCAGGAACCGGTCTAGATTGGTTTTCGGTGGCTACAGAGGCTTGCGGCAGCGGAACTCCCGATCTAGGTTTCTTTCTGGAAGTTTGGGTATATATAAGAGGTGTTGGAGTCGGGAACAAGTCAGGGGGTCCCCAAGGCGTCCACGAGGTAGGGGCGCGTCCAGGGGGTAGGGCGTGCCCCCACCCTCGTGGTGGCCTCGGGACTCTTCTGGCCCATCTCCAATACTCTGTGGGCTTCTTATGGTCCAAGAATGATCTCCGTGAAATTTCAGGTCAATTGGACTCCGTTTGGTTTCCTTTTCTGTGATACTCAAAAACAAGGAAAAGACAGAAACTGGCACTGGGCTCTAGGTTAATAGGTTAGTCCCCAAAATCATATAAAATAGCATATAAAACATCCTAGATGGATAATATAATAGCATGGAACAATCAAAAATTATAGATACGTTCGAGACGTATCACCTGCCCCCTCTTTAATCCAGTTCGCTCGGGGATCTAGGTGGTACTATCTTTCTTTCCAGAGGGCGAACAAGTATCAGCTAGGCCTAGGTATGAGTAGCTCACGACATACGGAGACAGTGGTTTCAACTTATTTTTTGAGCTTCATACCAGCCTATGGGCCTGCCAGCGTAGGTTTTACTTTTTCTTAAAGATCGGCAACCCAATGTATTTTCTTAATAAAACACAGATCTCTGTTCTATTTATCTATATATAAGAATAATATAATGTTGTGTCCAATTTATGTTTTCCCTTCTAACCACATTAAATATATTTATATTATTACTATTATTGTATATTTTATAGAGACTTATATATATATTATAAATACATCCCACGTGTTATTAACTTATAAAAGTAAATGTTTAACAGAACTTGGCAAGGAAAATCCTGGTGATTGCGTACAAAAGCTTGTGAATATTTGAAGGACCAATGTAATAATAACGCGCTCATTTTTATTTTGAGCAATAACTCGCTAATTTGTTAATTATATATATATATATAATGTGTCGCAACGGTTTATTTTTTGATATTAATTGCTCCTTCTAACCTAACATTATATATAGAACGAGCCCAGCTAATTCGTGTATTTCAAGAAAGTGCAAATGGGCTGGGATTTCTTAGAAAATATTAAATGGGCCGCATTGACGCGAAATTATTTGTTCACCCAACCCAGCAAATGGACTGTACTTTCTAGAAAACATGGGTTAAATATATACCACTTTTTTTGCAGGCTGACATGTGGGACAATAGGTCGAAGCCTATGCATGGCGTTGTCAACTTGGTCAACAAATGATTATGACATCCACAACCATTAGATTTATATCCAACGCCCGGCATGCACCTTCAATATCTTGTCTTCTTCCTCCAGCATCGCCGGGACCGCCTGGTCCGACCTCCAGCGGCTAGCGGCTCTGCTTAGCACGCATCGCTGCGAAGCGCTACCCCACCGCCAGCCAGGCTATCCCTCCACCCCTCCACACCTCCTGTTATTCTCCACCGACTGCAGCCCCACGCCGCACCAGAACCAGTTATAACCCTCGTACTCCTCTCAGTCTGTGACTCCACTGCTGCGTCTTCCCATTTCCGGGTCGTTCCCGTCTGAGGCCTCGCCGTCGTCCACCGCCTCGCTGCGCTCGACGCGGCGTGGTCAACAAACGAGAGTCATCGGAAGAGGACTGGAGAGCCTGATGGCTGGGACCCACGAGGTCCATGGTCGCATGCAAGGAAAGTTCCTCCTTATTAAGCTGAAAAAAATGTTTCCTCCCCCTGACAGCTGGGACCCACCGGTTGTATCTTCGCACCGAAGGAAGTGCCTCCTTGTTATGTGAAAAAACTATTCCTCCCATTGACAGTTGGGACCCATCAGATTTGGTGGTTGACTTGTGGGCCTACTAAGCAGACGTGTACGAAGGGCTTTGTCAACTTAATAAACAAATGATTCTAGCAGCTGGACCGTTGGATGTTAATCCAGCAGCTGTGCTCCTTCTTCAACCTCTGTTCTTGCTCATGTCTCCCGTGGGCGGCAGTGCTACCGCGCATCCGAACCAATCAAGGTTCCCACTCCTCTCCATCTGCGACTCCACTGCCGCGTCTTCCCTATCTCCGAGTCGTTCCAGTCTAGGGCCTCGCCATCATCCACCGGCCTTGTTGCGCTCGGCATGGTGTGGTCAACATGGTCAATAAACGAGAGTCATCGGAAGATGACTGTACGTGAGAGGCTGACAGTAGGGACGCACCATTCCCATGGACGCATGCATGCAACTGCATCCTTTTTACCCTGGAAATAAAGTTTTCTCCCCGTGACTGCTGGGACCCACTAGCTACATCTTCGCACGCAAGGAAGTGTGTCCTTATTATGCCAAAAAGAATGAATACTACCGCTGACAGCTCAGACCCACCCGCTATATCTTCGCACACAAGGAAGTGCCTCCTTATTACGCACAAAAAATGAATACTCCCCCTGCTAGCTAGGACCCACCACAGTGGGAGGCTGACTTGTGGGCCTACAAAGTTGACGTGGACAGAGGGCTATGTCAACTTAGTCAATATGAACGATTCTAACTCCAGTGACCGTACGATGTCCATCCAACGCCCATAGTGCTTCTTCAACATCTGTTCTTCTTGCTCCAGCCGCCCAAACAAGCGTCGTCCATGCTGCCTGCTCCTGCCTCCCGTGTCCGGCTATGCTACCACCGCTGGCCATGACATCCCTCTATACTCACCACACCTCCTGTTATTCTCCGGCGACGGCGGCCTCACACCGCAGTCGAAGCAGTCAACCCACGCACTCCCCTCTGCGTGGGCATCCACTGCCGCGTCTTCCTTGGCTCCACGTCATCCCCTTCCTAGGCCTCGCCATCATCCACCGCCCTGGTGCTCTCGGCGCGGCGTGGTCAATGTGGTCAATGAACAACTTCCGTCGGAAGAGTACTGTACATGGAGAGGCTGACAGCTGGGTCCAAAGCTGCAGCAAGGAAGTGCCTCCTTATTACGCGCAAAATAATTATTCCTCCACATGACAGCAGGGACCCACCGGACGGGTCACTGTATTTCGTGAAAAAAACGTTTCCCCCTGACTGGTGGGACCCACCAGCTACATCTTCGCACGCAAGGAAGTGCCTGACAGTCGGGACCCACCTGGTCGAAGCGTACGTAGCATTGTCATTTTGGTGGCGAACGTGTACGTACATACTGGTCGGTCAGTCTGTCTGCAGGCTGCAGCGATGAACCGTAGCCGAGTAAGGAAGGGCACCTGTCGTAGTAGAGGCGCGCACGTAGCATGTACACGTACGTACAGCGGCCAGGGTGCAAGAAAGAAAATATGGCCACATACGTACATATAGGCGGGGTCTCGAATGCCTACTCGCGCATACGTACGGCCAGGGCTCATGTACATGACTGGGTCGGAATGGAGAAGTTGCGTCGTCGTCGTGTTCATGGGGAGGCAACCGTCTGGGTCGAAATGGAATGTGTTGTCGTGTTCATCGGGAGCCAACCGGCTTGGATGGAATAGGCAATGGAAACGAGTCCTGGAGTACCGCAGAACGGAGGAAACTACCTTGTGTTCGACCGGCCACGCTCGAAACGGGATCCTGTTCATCGGGAGGGGTCTGGCGTACCGCAAAACGGAGGAAACGGACCTCATACGGTCGAAACGGGATCCTGTTGATCGGGAGGGGTGTGGCGTACCGCCAAACGGAGGAAACAGAATTGTGTTGGAGCGCTACGGTCGAAACGGGGGTCCTGTTCATCGGGAGGGGTCTGGCCTACCGCAAAACGGTACTCCACGAGATACTGTTCATCTCCACCGTCGACCTCCTCCAGCCTCCACGGGCTCCTATTCATCCACTGTTGACCTCCTCCAGCCTCCACCTGCGACTCTTCATCCACGAGCTCATGTTCATCCAGCCTCCACCGCGCGCTCCTCCATCGGCCACTGTTCAACCAACCCTCTCCACAGGGTCCTGTTCAACCACCCCTCCACAGGCTACTGTTCATCCAGCCCTCCACCGGCTCCTGTTCAACCAACCCTCCACCGAATATTGTTCAACCAGCCCTCCACGGGGTCCTGTTCATCCAGCCCTCCACGGGGTCCTGTTCATCCACCGGCTCGATCGATCGGGGTACTGTTCATCCAGCGGCAACGGCCTCTACTACCACGGGGTCCTGTTCGTCCAACCCCCACCGAGAACTGTTCATCCAAACCCCCCAACAACGCTCACTGTTCATCCAGAGGCAGCATCGATCGGCTTCAGTTAGTAGCAGTAGCGAAGGAATCACTCGGGTTCAGTTAACAACAAGGGATCAATCAATCGCTCGGGTTCAGTAACGCGTAGCCTGCAGCGCAATTGCTCGGGTTCAGTGAGAGCCCAATGCCTCGCTCGGGTTCAGTTAGAGCCCAACGCCTCACACACACGCGCGTACGTATGAGAGAAACGCGCATCACTCGGCCCCCGACCACCCACCGTAACCGGGAACTCCCCGATATTTTCCTCGCCCTTGCTTCTACCACGGTCTTTTCCGTCATGGACGGCCCAAAGAATGTCATGCAGTTGCGTCTCCGGCCCGCCCAGGACGAAAAGCCCATTTTCTGTCATGATTTTTTGTCATAGAAGTAGGACCCCACCACATCTATGATGATACCGGGTTTTGTCACAATTATCGTCATAGAAGTGTCATAAGTATGACAAAAAAATTCGTTCGGCCCAAAATGTCACGGATGTGTCTTTTTTTTGTAGTGCCCCCTCTTTCCTCCCCCTCTCTCTCCCTTCCCTTTCTCTTCGGTGGAAGAAAGAAAAAGGGGGGATCCTACTTAGACTAGGAGTCCAAGTAGGACTCCCCCCCTTAGCGCGCCCAACTTGGCCGGCCTCCTCTCTCCCTCCCTCCTTTATATACGTGGCCAGGGGGCACCCCAATAGCACAACAAACAATCTCTTAGCCGTGTGCGGTGCCCCCCTCCATAGTTACACACCTCAGTCATATCGTCGTAGTGCTTATGTGAAGCCCTACGCAGGTAACTTCATCATCACCGTCGCCACATCGTCATGCTGACGGATCTCTCCCTCGGCCTCAACTGGATCAAGATTTCGAGGGACGTCATCGAGCTAAATGTGTGCTAAACGCGGAGGTGCCGTACATTCGGTGCTTGGATCGGTTGGATCACGAAGACGTTCGACTACATCAACCATGTTATTAAACGCTTCCGTTTTCGGTCAACGAGGGTACGTGGACACACTGTCCCTGCTCGTTGCTATGCTTCTCCTAGATAGATCTTTCGTGATCGTAGGAATTTTTTTGAAATACTACGTTCCCCAATAGTGGCATCCGAGCCAGGTCTATGCGTTAATGTTATATGCACGAGTAGAACACAAAGAGTTGTGGGCGATAATATGAAGGAAATATGCCCTAGAGGCAATAATAAAGTTGTTATTTATATTTCCTTATATCATGATAAATGTTTATTGTTCATGCTAGAATTGTATTAACTGGGAACTTAGTACATGTGTGAATACATAGACAATCAGAGTGTCCCTAGTATGCCTCTACTTGACTAGCTCGTTAATCAAAGATGGTTAAGTTTTCTGGCCATAGACATGTGTTGTCATTTGATGAACGGGATCACATCATTAGAAAATGATGTGATGGACAAGACCCATCCGTTAGCTTAGCACTATGATTGTTTAGTTTATTGCTATTGCTTTCTTCATGATTTATACATGTTCCTATGACTATGAGATTATGCAACTCCCAAATACCGGAGGAAAACTTAGTGTGCTATCAAATGAGACAACGTAACTGGGTGATTATAAAGATGCTCTACAGGTGTCTCTGATGGTATTTGTTGAGTTGGCATAGGTCGAGATTAGGATTTGTCACTCCGGTTATCGGAGAGGTATCTCTGGGCCCTCTCGGTAATGCACATCACTATAAGCCTTGCAAGCAATGTGACTAATGAGTTAGTTACGGGATGATGCATTACGGAACGAGTAAAGAGACTTGCCGATAATGAGATTGAACTAGGTATGGTGATACCGACGATCGAATCTCGGGCAAGTAACATACCGATGACAAAGGGGACAACATATATTGTTGTGCGGTTTGACCGATAAAGATCCTCGTAGAATATGTAGGAGCCAATATGAGCATTCAGGTTCCGCTATTGGTTATTGATCGGAGATGTGTCTCGGTCATGTCTACATAGTTCTTGAACCCGTAGGGTCCGCACGCTTAACGTTCGATGACGATTTGTACTATGAGTTATGTGATTTGATGACCGAAGTTTGTTCGGAGTCCCGGATGAGATCACGGACATGACGAGGAGTCTCGAAATGGTCGAGACGTAAAGATCGAAATATTGGAAGGCTATATTCGAACATCGGAAAGGTTCTGAGTGGTTCGGGTATTTTTCGGAGTACCAGATAGTTACGGGAATTCGCTGGGGGAAGTATTGGGCCTTCATGGGCCTTAGTGGAAAGGAGAGAAGGGCCACAAGGGGAGGCCGCGTCCCCCCATGGGCTGGTCCGAATTGGACTAGGGAGGGGAGGCGCCCCCCTATTTTCTTCTCCCTCTCCTCTCCTTCCTTCTTCTCCTACTTGGACTAGGAAAAGGGGAAACCTACTCCTACTTGGAGTAGGAATCCCCCCTTTGGGCGCGCCCCTTGTGGCCGGCCCTCCTCCTCCTACCCTCCTTTATATACGGGGGAGGGGGCACCCCATAGACACACAAGTTGATTTCATAGCCGTGTGCGGTGCCCCCTCCACATATTTCCACCTCGGTCATATTGTCGTAGTGCTTAGGCGAAGCCCTGCGGCGGTAACTTCATCAACACCATCACCAGGCCGTCATGCTGACGAAACTCTCCCTCAGCTGGATCTAGAGTTCAGGGAACGTCACCAAGCTGAACATGTGCAGATCGCGGAGGTGCCCTGCGTTCGGTACTTGATCAGTTGGATCGCGAAGACGTTCAACTACATCAACCGCGTTACTTAAACGCTTCCGCTTTCGGTCTATGAGAGTACGTAGACACACTCTCCCCTCTCGTTGCTATGCATCTCCTAGATAGATCTTGCGTGATCGTAGGAAAATTATGAAATACTACGTTCCCCTACAGTGGTATCCGAGCCAGGTCTCTGCATAGATGTTATATGCAAGAGTAGAACACAAAGAGTTGTGGGCAATAATAGTCATACTTCTTAACAACATGTCATACTTTGATTCGGCGGTATTGTTGGATGAAGTAGGTCAGACCGACATTACGCGTACGCTTATGCCAGACTGGTTCTACCGACGTGCTTCACACACAGGTGGCTAGTGGGTGTGTGTTTCTCCAACTTTAGTTGAATCGAGTGTGATTATACCCGGTCCTTGTTGAAGGTTAAAACAACAAACTTGATGAAAAATCGTTGTGGTTTTGATGCGTAGGTAATAACGGTTCTTGCTAAGCCCGTAGCAGCCACGTAAAACTTGCAACAACAAAGTAGAGGACGTCTAACTTGTTTTTGCAGGGCATGTTGTGATGTGATATGGTCAAGACGTGATGAGATATAAATTTTTGTATGAGATGATCATGTTTTGTTAAAGTTATCGGCAACTGGCAGGAGCCTTATGGTTGTATCTTTATTGCATAAGATGCAAGCGCCATACAATTGCTTTACTTTATCGCTATGTGATAGCAATAGTTGCAAAAGCAATAGTTGGCGAGACGACCATGTGATGACACGTTGATAATGATCAAGATGATGGAGATCATGGTGTCATGCTGGTGACGATAGAGATCATGACGGTACTTTGGAGATGGAGATCAAAGGCACAAGATGATGATGGCCATATTATGTCACATATTTTGATTGCATGTGATGTTTATCTTTTATGCATCTTATTTTGCTTAGTACGACGGTAGCATTATGAGATGATCCCTTACTAAAATTTCAAGGTATAAGTGTTCTCCCTAAGTATGCACCATTGCGACAGTTCTTCGTGCTGAGTCACCACGTGATGATCGGGTGTGATAAGCTCTACGTTCACATACAACGGGTGCAAGCCACTTTTGCACATGCAGAATACTCGGGTTAAACTTGACGAGTCTAGCATATGCAGATATGGCCTCAGAACACTAAGACCGAAAGGTCGAGCGTGAATCGTATAGTAGATATGATCAACATAGTGATGTTCACCATTGAAAACTACTCCATCTCACATGATGATCGGACATGGTTTAGTTGATATGGATCACGTGATCACTTAGATGATTAGAGGGTTGCCTATATAAGTGGGAGTTCTTAAGTACTATGATTAATTGAACTTAAATTTATCATGAACTTAGTCCTGATAGTATTTGCATATCTATGTTGTAGATCAATTGCTCGCGTATAGCTTCCCCATTTTATTTATGATATGTTCCTAGAGAAAACTATGTTGAAAGATGTTAGTAGCAATGATGCAGACTAGCTCTGTGATCTGAGGATTATCCTCATTGCTGCACAGAAGAATTATGTCCTTGATGTACCACTAGGTGACGGACCTATTGCAGGAGCAGATACAGACGTTATGAATGTTTGGCAAGCTCGGTATGATAACTACTTGATAGTTTAGTGTGCCATGCTTTACGGCTTAGAAGAATGACAAGCAAGTTGCCACTCCCATGAAGAAGCCCAAAGCTAGACCCAAGCCTGAAACTAAGTGCTTCTACTGCAAAGGAAATGGTCAGTAGAAGCGGAACTGCCCCAAATACTTGGCGGATAAGAAGGATGGCAAAGTGAACAAAAGTATATATGATATACATATTATTGATGTGTACTTTACTAGTGTTCATAGTAGCCCCTGAGTATTTGATACTGGTTCAGTTGCTATGATTAGTAACTCGAAACATGAGTTACAAAATGAATAGAGACTAGTTAAGGGAGAGGTGACGATGTATGTTGGAAGTGATTCCAAGGTTGATAAGATCACCATTGCATACTCCCTCTACCTTCAGGATTATTATTGGACCTAAATAAATGTTATTTAGTGTTTGCATTGAGCATGAGTATAATTGGATCATGTTTATTGCGATAAGGTTATTCATTTAAGTCAGAGAATAATTGTTGTTCTGTTTACATGAATAAAACCTTCTATGGCCTTACATCCAATGTAAATGGTTTAGTGAATCTCGATTGCATTGATACACTTATTGATAATATTGATGCCAAAAGATGCAAAGTTAATAATGATAGTGCAACATGTTTGTGACACTGCCATTTAGGTCATATTGGTGTAAAGGGCATGAAGAAAATCCATACTGATGGGCTTTTGGAATCACCTGATTATGAATCACTTGATGCTTGCGAACCATGCCTCATGGGCAAGATGACTAAGACTCCGTTCTCCGGAACAATGGAGCGAGCCAGTGACTCTGTTCTCCGAAACAATGGAGCGAACCTTCTATGGCCTTACATCATTATGCTGGTGCGATCTATGATGTCTCTTACCAATTTACCACTATAGTTTCGGGCTTATGCATTAGAGACAACTGCATTCATGTTAAATGTAGTGACCCGACCTCAGACGGTCAAGTCTCTGTGCTTAAGTGTCATCCTTGGATCGGTATGCTGACACACACAGTACTCGAGGATTTATAACAGAGGTAAATCGCATGTATAAAGTAATGTAAAATATTATTACCTCAATCCAAATAGCGGAAGTAACAAGGTTGTGGATTCCCATCAACACCAACGACAAAGTTGAGTGTAGAAATCGTAACCCTAACGTATCACTTACTCGTCGTAAGAAAATCCTGCAACATGAGATGTTGCAGCCACAAAGGGTCAGTACATTGAATGTACTAGCAAATTCACACCATAGGATAATGATGAATAATAGCTATCACTACATGCATATATGGCTGGTGGAAAAGCTCTATGTTTATAATGTTTTTGCGAAAAGCCAATTTTTCCCTACCGCAAAGGAATACATTTTATTTAACTACAAAGTTGGTTGAAAACATTGAGAATGGTAAACCCCATCTCAATCCCAATTAAAAGTTAATTAATAACCCAACAAAATTAATTTAGAGTGATGAGATCAACATGATAATCCAAGAACTAGATACTCAAAATGTCCATAACCGGGGACACGGCTAACCATGATTAGTTTGTACACTCTAAAGAGGTTTGTGCACTTTTCCCCACAAGACTCGATTTCCTCCGTTGGATTTCTCGCACTATAAGGTGTTTGAGAAATGGATGACCGAAGCACTGCCTTTCAGAAGCGTTAGCACCTTACGATGGGAAGACCGGTACACCTACATCCCCTACATCTGCTAGTCTACCACTGTAAGAGTTCACACGACTTAATCAACTATGCCAGAGCCCATAATGGCACGTGGCTGCACACGGAAGTTTCCAGCATGAATAATCTTATGATCCCATTCAGCGTGGGTGGCGGTCCATAGGAAAATCATATGGTACCCCGGGATTTCCAAAAATACAGGCAATCACTGGGTTCCCCAGGTGCCACAGTCCACCCAGATGTGTATTAAAGTTGCCACCTTAAGTTGAACCATTAAATAACAATCTCAAATCTGTCATGGATACACTCAAACCCAATCCACGTCTACGAGCATAGCATGGCAACCTAAGCATAACGTAATTGTAGCTCCCAAGGTTTGAATGCAGGGCAATAGGTTCCTACCTCATCAACTACTTCCCGATACCCACATGTTATCAAATTCCTAACCGTGCAATGTTTGAGGGTAAAACTAATGCATAAAAACTGGGTATGAAAGGGATATGATCAAAGTGTGAACTTGCCTGCAATGTTGATGAAGATGATTCTCACTCATAACTCTTGATAGTTCTACTCGTCACACTCCATTCAATCTATCATGAGCAAGCAATAGTAACCACATAAGCAATCACTCAGAAGATCGGGAAGAACGAAGAAGACAGTTCGGAAAACACCAAAACCAAGAAAATAACTCTTGCAACATAAAACAATTTCTAACAGTACCAAAAATATGTGAATTTGTCCTTATCAGAAATTTTAGGTCAAGAGCTTCGATTTGCAAAAAGAATCAACTAAATCGGAGTTACGAAACTCAAGTTATGTTCAAAAGAAGTTTGAATATGAATCTGAACAAATTTTCGAAATTTGAAATTTTCAAAAAGTTGATGTGACAGGTTAACTGGATAGGTGAAAACAAGACGAAGCTATAGGCGCTGGTTTTATCTAATTTGGATAAACGAGTGAAAAATTATGGCTATTTGAAAAATCAGGGCCAAGCTGTTTTACGGAAGAAAAATAGCTACGGCTAAGGTCTAATGTATAAATACGTAGACTAATTGATAATCTAATTATTCTATCATATTAGTCTAGAAATAATAAACTACGGAAGTATAAAAAAATAAAGAAAGATACCTTTATAAGGCGGAGAAAAGACGACTTTGGAGAGAAGAGACAATTTCCAGAAGTCGCGCCGGAGAGGAGAAATATATTTTTCTTAAATGAATCTAGTCAAACCAAAATATTGATTTAACCCGAATCGAATGGTTTTTGGAGGCTCTATGGATCTATATTTATAGGTGGAAAAGAGGTTTAAGCGTCAAAGGTTAGGCAATGCGGGACTAAACATAGACGAAAATATGCAAAACAAAGAATAAAATTGTTAACGCCTCGCACGGGCCTAAAGGCCTCGGCCGACCGCGCGCGTACACGGGCTGCAGATTTTTTCTTTTTTTACGAAGTCTATTTTTTTTTTGAAATTTGTTTTAAAAAAACTAAACATAAACGAAAAGAAAATAAAAAAAAGACAAAATAAAACAAAAGAAAAACGGGCTGGCCTGCTGCTATGCTACGCACGTGGGTGGCGGTTAGTTCAAGGCGCACACGTAGTTTTTTTTCTTTTTTATAGAAACAAAAAAAGAAAACTGGATAACGATAATAAAATAAAATTTTATATAGGCATATTATATATCAAAATTTTCAGAAAACAATTCTACAACATGGACATTTTTTGCAAGTCATATAAAATCGAGAAAAAATCAACTAATTCAAACAGTGCTACTTCTACAATAAATCCCAATAAAAATCATTTTAGAAATACCAAAATGATTTCATAATTATTTCTCTCCAATTTTCTGATGTAGGGAATCATTTTACCCTATTTTCCATTTATTTTATTTTTGGAGAAAAATAATTTGAATAAAACCCAAATAACTCCAAATTGAAAATAATTTCAAACGGACTTTAAATTTGATCCTTTTAAACTTCCAACTCGTATTTCATATATTTTGAAGAAGTCATTTTATCTTCTCTCATGAAAATCATTGAGTTGCTTAAATTTTCTAAATTTGAAATATTTTCAAGTGAAATTCAAATATTTTCAAAAACCCTTTTCATTTAAATAAATGGAAGAAGTCATGTCATCTTCTCTCAAGGGTTTTGTGATGGAAAGAATTTGAATTCACGGGGATCATAAATGCAAAAATGAAAGTTTGGGAAAGTCCTTTTATTCCCTCTCATTTAACTTTCGAAAAGTTTCGAATTTCACTCAATTTCACACAATCAATCAAACAATCAATCAAATCTTTCTATTTATTATAACATTCCAAAATTTAGAATTTTGGGATGTTACAAACCTACCACCCTTAAAATGAATCTCGTCCTCGAGATTCGGTGAGTCTAGAAAGAAATAGGTTAGGATTGGGGGTCTCCTCAAAATCCATCAATTATCGCAGGAGGGGGTGTGGGGTGCTACCACCCTTAGGAGCATGGTTACGGTTCCATCAAAACTCATATACTTCATCCATATTGTTAACAGTGTCGGTCTTCTCAGATCTTCAGGATAATTCCTTATCTGGGCTCTTTCGGTAGTGGCATAACCTTTTCCTCAATTCTTCTGTCTTTCATCTAGGTACGGTTCTTTCGAGATTGGGTCTTCTTAGCTGACGGGTCTGGCGCCAATACTAAACAACTATCGATATCTCATGGTGGTCAACCATTTATGGCTTCTCCTGCAGGAAATGGGTCTAGGCTTCATTCTCACCGTATGTCCTACGATTGGCAACAACTGCCTTGTACAAGGGAAAATGATTATACCATTCTAAGGTTTAAACAAGGCTTAATATCGTCGTCTCTCTACTATAGGTAAGTCACTCAGATTTACCATCCCATATATCAAGGCGAATAATAAGAGTAAGTCGGTATGGTGATCAATCCATCCCGCACCCAAATCATTACCTTGTACATGGTTTAGCGAATATCGCATTCTAACACTCGGTCATCCTCTTAAGCATTGCAGAATTTCTCTTGTCGACGAACCAAGTTCGGATAAATCCATTGATTCTGCAAGCCAAACAAACATCTATCGTTTCTTCACAACTCTCAGGTTTTGCATTACTCTATAAGATCGTCTGCCGATAAACGTAACTTCTTCCAGGGTTTTTCCTTCAGCAAGAATGTGCTTGCTTCTTGGCAGGTCCTGGGGCCTGTGGGTTATGGCCCATCTCATCACTTGTAGTCCTTGAACTTATCATCGGGCAACTGATCATTATTCCAACTTCCAACTTCCTAGTATTCTTAAATCCATCCAATTGTACTGTCTTCCTTCCTTCTATTGGCACCAAATTAGGACATGATTACTCAGACTCATCATGGAATTTCCATTGATCCATATTTCCAACATCATACCTCCTTTATATCCAATAGTAATTCATCTCTTCATCCTCGTGGGATATCCCACATATCGAGATAAAAACTTATACTTATGAAGTCCATACTCCACTTCGTGGAACATCATTATCCTTTCCAGGGTCAAGCGTCCTTACAGGGGAATATTGGCCATCTCTGCATGGCACTTCTTCAACTGGGAAACGTGAAACACATCATGAACCCCTAACAGTCCTTCGGGTGACTCCCACTTGTTGGCCACTTCTCCCATACGCTCCAAAACTCGGTATGGTCCTATAAATATCGGGGCTAACTTTCACTTAACTCCAAATCATTTAACTCCTCGCAGAGGGGACACACGAAGACATGCTCTATCTCCAATTTCATAGACTACCTCCTTGCATTTTTGAGTCTGCATAACTCTTCTGCCTGGACTGAGCTACCTTCAGTCTATCTCGAATCAACTTAACATTCTCTTCTGACTCCTTGATCACATTTGGTCCAAACAACTGACGGTCTCCAACTTCATCCCACATCAACAGTGTCTGGCTCCTACTCCCATACAAAGCTTCAAAAGGGGCCATCTTCAAACTGGCTTGGTAACTGTTGTTGTATGAGAACTCTGCGTAAGGTAGATTATCATCCCTACTAGATACATAATCTAGCGCACATGCTCTCAACATGTCCTCCAGAATCTGATTGACTCTCTCGGTCTATCCATCTGTCTACGGATGAAAGGCTGTACTGAACTCTAGCATAGTACCCAAAGTCTGGTGCAGCTGATTCCAAAACTTTGAGGTAAACTGTGTTCCTCTATCTGATATGATGGTCCTCGGAACTCCATGCAGACCTACGATCCTGGTCAAATATATCTTGGCCAACTTTGCACTTGTATAGGTGGTTTTCATTGGGATAAAGGGAGCCACTTTGGTCAAGCGCATCAACTACTACCCAGATAGAATCATATCCCGATCGAGTTCTGGGAAATCCGGTAATGAAATCCATGCCAAGCTTATCCCACTTCCATTCAGGTATTGGCATAGGCTGTAGTAATCCTGCTGGCTTCTGATGCTCTGCTTTTACTCTCTCTGGCATACATCACCTACGACTACATACTCCGCAATATCCTTCTTCATACCAGTCCACCAGAAACACTCCTTCAAATCCAAATACAACTTGGTGTTTCCAGGGCAAATCGAGTATGGTGAGTCATGAGCCTCCTGAAGTATTAAGTTCCTGATCTTTGCATTATTGGGCACATATACACGGTCCTCGAACCATAAGGTGTCGTGCTCATCCTTACGAAAACCTTTGGCCTCTCTTTTACCTCAGCAATCTCTTTGTCATCCTTCTGAGCTTCACGAATCTTTCCCAACAATGTAGACTAAACTTCCATTGCTGCAACAAAACCTTTGGGAACAATCTCCAACCGAAGTTCCCTGAGATCCGCGGCTAACTCCTTTGGTAATCCTCCGCTTATGAGGGTATTCATCCTTGTTTTCTTTATGGTTGTGTCCTATTTCTGCACAAAGCTTGTATGCACAAGGTTTCTTCATATCCTTTCCATAAGGCCTCAACTTCTAGGACACAAGACAAGATCTTTGAAGAGTCAACTTAAATTCTTCCCAAGTGGTTACTCTTTGCCATCCATTTATGGTTTGGTACATCCTCCACCAAGTAGCAGCACCTCTTTCAAAGCACCGAAAAGCATGCTGGGTCTCATCCTTTCGACTATAGGGTTATTCTTCATGTGATCCTCCATGTTCTGAATCCATCGGTCCGTCTCCAATTGACTCGTCGGTCCGGAAAATACAAGCTCATCTCCATTCATCCTCTATTGGGTCCAAGGGTTTTGGGGTGAGATAAGAGAGATAGGGAGGGAGAGATACACACAATACAAACAATAGTTTTGGAAAGGAAGATTTTATTTGAGGCTGTCGGAAAAACATCAACAAATGACAGCTCGCAAACGTCGCATCTAACGTAGGTATATAACAAGGGTTTGGTCTTCTAATGGTCAAGAAATCTTCAACGTCGCCAAACTCTTCAAGTCTTGTTCATGTCTTCGATGGCTTTTTTCGATTCGTGCTCGTCCTTCTCAAGTTCTTTTTCCAGATCATCCTTGTTGACGCAAAGTCTCTCGTGACGTCCTTTAATATTTCTGGAGTTGCGTTCCAAACTTCTGGGTTTCAACATCCTTGGCATGAGCCATGGTCCTACTGTCCCTCAGTTCTTGACAAATCTCCGGTATCTCGAGGTTGTAGCTCCTCCAGCTTGGCTACTTTCAGCTTCTGGTTCCCTAGTTCTTCACAAAATGCTTCCTTGTGTAATACGGCTTCCTGGAGCTCCATCTTAAAATTCTTGATGTACTACTCCAGATCTTGGCGATACACCATCTAAGATCAAAACTTCCTCTCTTGCTGATAGGTGCTCCATCAGCCTTCTACCATCCAATCCTTCCATGCATATGCATGCTTTACTCAGCATAGTGAAAATATCATAAGCGGGCGATAACCTCATGGATAGCCGTGTTTCTGCTCTTGTCATTTCCAAGAGCTATCTCTCCATAGTTGATATCTCCTGCCTTAGGGTTTTCCTTGAGAGAACTTTGAGTTTTTAACTCTCCCTGCTCCAGTCTTTCTCCGATACACCTTGAGCTCGGGTATTGACAGCTTCCATAGTCTGCTAAGTTCCATAAGGGTAACCTTCCTAGGTCATACAAATCTGGGATTTCTTCAAGGCCTTCAAATTCTCCTAGTCTTCGGAATTCTTCAACCGTTGTACTTTCCATTGTTATAATGCATGGTAAAATCTTCTTCATTCCGTAGTGGTTGTGGTTGTCTGATATCTTGTACTTCTTGGAGTTGTCTCATCCGTCGAATCTTCGAGTGGTCCAAAGGGGAAGGGGTATAGTCTCACTAAAAAGGAATTTTTTGAATAAGCTTAGAAGAGAAGAGAGGTAAAAGATCTTTTGAAAATGAAGTTGTAGAGAAAATATTTCCTATGTGCTTGCCAATTTCTAGGGTCACGTCCTATAGTCAACATGTGCTCTGATACCATCTTGTAGCGACCCGACCTCAGACGGTCAAGTCTCTGTGCTTAAGTGTCATCCCTGGATCGGTACGCTGACACACACAGTACTCGAGGATTTATAACAGAGGTAAATCACATGTATAAATTAACGTAAAATATTATTACCTCAATCCAAATAGCGGAAGTAACAAGGTTGTGGATTCCCATCAACACCAACGACAAAGTTGAGTGTAGAAATCGTAACCCTAACGTATCACTTACTCATCGTAAGAAAATCCTGCAACATGAGACGTTTCAGCCACAAAGGGTCAGTACATTGAATGTACTGGCAAATTCACACCATAGGATAATGATGAATAATAGCTATCACTACATGCATATATGGCTGGTGGAAAAGCTCTATGTTTATAATGTTTTTGCGAAAATCCAATTTTTCCCTACTGCAAAGGAATACATTTTATTTAACTACAAAGTTGGTTGAAAACATTGAGAATGGTAAACCCCATCTCAATTCCAATTAAAAGTTAATTAATAACCCAACAAAATTAATTTAGAGTGATGAGATCAACATGATAATCCAAGAACTAGATACTCAAAATGTCCATAACCGGGGACACGGCTAACCATGATTAGTTTGTACACTCTAAAGAGGTTTGTGCACTTTTCCCCACAAGACTCGATTTCCTCCGTTGGATTTCTCGCACTATAAGGTGTTTGAGAAACGGATGACCGAAGCACTGTCTTTCAGAAGCGTTAGCACCTTACGATGGGAAGACCGGTACACCTACATCCCCTACATCTGCTAGTCTACCACTGTAAGAGTTCACACGACTTAATCAACTATGCCAGAGCCCATAATGGCACGTGGCTGCACACGAAAGTTTCCAACATGAATAATCTTATGATCCCTTTGAGCCTGGGTGGCGGTCCATAGGAAAATCAGACGGTACCCCGGGATTTCCAAAAATACAGGCAATCACTGGGTCCCCAGGTGCCTCAATCCACCCAGATGTGTATTAAAGTTGTCACCTTAAGTTGAACCATTAAATAAGAATCTCAAATCTGTCATGGATACACTCAAACCCAATCCACGTCTACGAGCATAGCATGGCAACCTAAGCATAATGTAATAGTAGTCCCAAGATTTGAATGCAGGGCAGTAGGTTCCTACCTCATCAACTACTTCCCGATACCCACATGTTATCAAATTCCTAACCGTGCAATGTTTGAGGGTGAAACTAATGCATAAAAACTGGGTATGAAAGGGATATGATCAAAGTGTGAACTTGCCTGCAATGTTGATGAAGATGATTCACATTCATAACTCTTAATAGTTCTACTCGTCACACTCCGTTCAATCTATCGTGAGCAAGCAATAGTAACCACACATAAGCAATCACTCAGAAGATCGGGAAGAACGAAGAAGACAGTTTGGAAAACACCAAAACCAAGCAAATAACTCTTGCAACATAAAATAATTTCTAACAGTACCAAAATTATGTGAATTTGTCCTTATCAGAATGTTTAGGTCAAGAGCTTCCATTTGCACAAAGAATCAACTAAATCGGAGTTACGAAACTCAAGTTATGTTCAAAAGAAGTTTGAATATGAATCTAAACAAATTTTCGAAATTTGAAATTTTTAAAAAGTTGATGTGACAGGTTCACTGGATAGGTGAAAACAAGACGAAGCTATAGGCGCTGGGTTCATCTAATTTGGAGAAACGAGTGAAAAGTTATGGCTATTTCAAAAATCAGGGCCAAGCTGTTTTACGGAAGAAAAATAGTTACGGCTAAAGTCTAATGTATAAATACATAGACTAATTGATAATCTAATTATTCTATCGTATTAGTCTAGAAATAATAAACTACGGAAGTATAAAAAACAAAGAAAAATACCTTTATAAGGCAGAGAAAAGACGACTTTGGAGAGAAGAGACAATTTCAGAAGTCGCGCCGGAGAGGAGAAATATATTTTTCTTAAATGAATCTAGTCAAACCAAAATATTGATTTAATTCGAATCGGATGATTTTTGAAGGCTCTTTGGGTCTATATTTATAATTGGAAAAGAGGTTTAAGGGTCAAAGGCTAGGCAATGTGGTACTAAACGTAGACGAAAATATACGAAACAGAGAAGAAAAAGGCTAACGCCTCGCACGGGCCTAAAGGCCTCGGCCGGCCGCGCGCGTACACGGGCTGCATGTTTTTTATTTTTCGAAGTCTATTTTTTTTAAATTTGTTTTTTTAAAACTAAACATAAAAAAAAATACAAAAGAAAACAAAAGAAAAACGGACCGCCTGCTGCTATGCTACGCATTTGGGCGGCGGTTAGTTCAAGGCGCATGCATAGTTTTTTTCTTCCCTTTTTATATAGAAGCAAAAAAAAAAGAAAAATGGATAACCATAATAAAATAAAATTTTATATAGGCATATTGTATATCACAAATTTCAGAAAAAGATTTTCTACAACGTGAACATTTTTTGCAAGTTATATAAAATCGAGAAAAATTAAAATAATTCAAACATTGCTACTTCTATAATAAAACCCAATAAAAATAATTTTAGAAATACCAAAATGACTTCAAAATTATTTCTCTCCAATTTTCTGATGTAGGGAATCATTTTACCCTATTTTCCATTTATTTTATTTTTGGAGAAAAATAATTTGAATAAAACCAAAATAACTCCAAATTGAAAATAATTTCAAACGGACTTTAAATTTGATCCTTTTAAACTTCCAACTCGTATTTCATATATTTTGAAGAAGTCATTTTATCTTCTCTCATGAAAATCAATGAGTTGCTTAAAGTTTCTAAATTTGAAATATTTTCAAGTGAAATTCTAATATTTTCAAAAACCCTTTTCATTTAAATAAATGGAAGAAGTCATGTAATCTTCTCTCAAGGGTTTTGTGATGGAAAGAATTTGAATTCACGGGCATCATAAATGCACAAATGAAAGTTTGGGAAAGTCCTTTTATTCCCTCTCATTTAACTTTCAAAAAGTTTCGAATTTCACTCAATTTCACACAATCAATCAAACTATCAGTCAAATCTATCTATTTATTATAACATTCCAAAATTTAGAATTTTGGGATGTTACCTTAAATAGGGCACCATCTAATCCATTGAGACGACACCGTATGAACTATGGTATGACAAGAAACCTAAGCTGTCGTTTCTTAAAGTTTAGGGTGACGATGCTTATGTGAAGAAGTTTCTACATGATAAGCTCAAACCCAAATCGGAGAAGTGTGTCTTCATAGGATACCCAAAAGAAACTGTTGGGTACATCTTCTATCACAGATGCGAAGGCAAGATCTTTGTTGCTAAGCGTGGATCCTTTCTGGAGAAGGAGTTTGTCTCGAAAGAAGTGAGTGGGAGGAAAGTAGAAACTGATGAGGTAATTGTACCTTCTCTCGAATTGGAAAGTAGATCATCACTGAAATCAGCTCCAGTGATGCCTACACCAATTAGTGAGGGAGTTAATGATGATGATCATGAAACTTCAGATCAAGTTACTACCGAACCTCGTAGGTCAACCAGAGTAAGATCCGCACCAGAGTGGTGCGGTAATCCTGTTCTGGAGATCATGTTACTTAACCATGACGAACCTACGAACTATGAGGAAGCGATGATGAGAACAAAGTGTGGACATTCGTTCCCTTGCCCGATGATCGTCAAACCATAGAGAATAAATGGATCTTCAAGAAGAAGACTGAAGTTGACGGTAATGTTACTGTCTACAAAGCTCGACTTGTTGCAAAAGGTTTTCGACAAGTTCAAGGAGTTGACTACGATTAGACCTTCTCACCCGTAGCGATGCTTAAGTCCATCCGAATCATGTTAGCAATTGCCGCATTTTATGATTATGAAATTTGGCAAATGGATGTCAAAATTGCATTCCTTAATGGATATCTTAAAGAAGAGTTGTATATGATGCAACCAGAAGGTTTTGTCAATCCGAAAGGTGCTAACAAAGTGTTTAAGCTCCAGTGATCCATTTATGGACTGGTGCAAGCATCTCGGAGTTGGAATGTATGCTTTGATAGTGTGATCAAAGCATATGGTTTTATACAGACTTTTGGAGAAGCCTGTATTTACAAGAAAGTGAGTGGGAGCTTTGTAGCATTTCTGATATTATATGTGGATGCCATATTGTTGATTGGAAATAATACAGAATTTCTGCATAGCATAAAAGGATACTTGAATAAGAATTTTTCAATGAAAGACCTTGGTGAAGCTACTTACATATTGGGCATCAAGATCTATAAAGATAGATCAAGACTCTTGATAGGACTTTCGATGAGTACATACCTTGATAATATTTTGAAGGAGTTCAAAATGGATCAGTCAAAGAAGGAGTTCTTGCTTGTATTGCAAGGTGTAAAGTTGAGTAAGACTCAAAACACGACCACGACAGAAAATAGAAAGAGAATGAAAAGTCATTACTTATGCCTCAGTCATAGGTTCTATAAAGTATGCTATGCTATGTACCAGACCTATTGTGTACCTCACAATGAGTTTCGCAAGAGGGTACAATAGTGATCCGGGAGTGGATTGTCGGGTAACGCAGTAATTTAAAAAAATCCTACGCACACACAAGATCCATCTAGGTGATGCATAGCAACGAGAAGGAAGAGTGTTGTCCATGTACCCTCGTAGACTGAAAGCGGAAGCATTATGACAACGCGGTTGATGTAGTCATACGTCTTCACGATCCGACCGATCCTAGCACCAAAGGTACGACACCTCCGCGATTTGCACATGTTCAGCTCAGTGACGTCCCACGAACTCTAGATCCAGCTGAGGTCGAGGGAGAGTTTCTTCAACACGACGGCGTGATGACGGTGATGATGAAGTTACCGATGCAGGGCTTCGCCTAAGCACTACAACGATATGACCGAGGTGGAAATCTATGGAGGGGGGCACTGCACACGGCTAAACAATCAACTTGTGTGTCTATGGGGTGCCCCCTCCCCCGTATATAAAGGAGTGGAGGAGGGGAAGGGCCGACCCTCTCATGGCGCGCCCAAGGGGGGAGTCCTACTGCCGGTGGGAGTAGGATTCCCCCTTCCCTAGTTGGAGTAGGAGAGGAAGGAAGGGGGAAAGAGAGAGGGAAGGAAAGGGGGCCGGCCCCACACCTAATTCGGATTGGACTTGGGGGGGGGGGCGCTACTACCTCTTGAGCACTGCATTGGTTTTCCCTTCAAGAGGAAAGGGTGATACAACAAAGTAGCGTAAGTATTTCCCTCAGTTTTTGAGAACCAAGGTATCAATCCAGTAGGAGACTACACGCAAGTCCCTCATACCTACACAAACAAATAAGAACCTCGCAACTAATGCGATAAAGGGGTTGTCAATCCCTTCACAGTAACTTACGAGAGTGAGATCTGATAAAGATAATAATAATAAGATAAATATTTTTGGTATTTTTATGATATAGATTGAAAGTAAAGATTGCAAAATAAATGGCACCAGAAATAACTAGTTGAGAGGAGATTAATATAATAGAGAATAGACCCGGGGGCCATAGGTTTCACTAGTGGCTTCTCTCAAGGTAGCATAAGTATTACGGTGGGTGAACAAATTACTGTCGAGCAATTGATAGAAAAGTGCATAATTATTAGAATATCTAGGCATGACCACATATATAGGCATCACGTCTACGACAAGTAGACCGAAACGATTCTGCAACTACTACTATTACACCACACATCGACCGCTATCCAGCATGCATCTAGAGTATTAAGTTCATAAGAAAAGAGTAACGCATTAGGCAAGATGACATGATGTAGAGGGATAAACTCAAGCAATATGATATAAACCCCATCTTTTTATCCTTGATGGAAACAATACAATACGTGCCTTGCTGCCCCTGCTGTCACTGGGAAAGGACACCGCAAGATTGAACCCAAAGCTAAGCACTTCTCCCATTGCAAGAAAGATCAATCTAGTAGGCCAAACCAAAATGATAATTCGAAGAGACTTGCAAAGATAACCAATCATACATAAAAGATTTCAGAGAAGAATCAAATATTGTTCATAGATAATCTTGATCATAAACCCACAATTCATCGGATCTCGACAAACACACCGCAAAAAGAGTTACATCGAATAGGTCTCCAAGAAGATCGAGGAGAACTTTGTATTGAGATCCAAAGAGAGATAAGAAGCCTTCTAGCTAATAACTATGGACCCGAAGTTCTGAGGTAAACTACTCACACATCATCCAAGAGGCTATGGTGTTGATGTAGAAGCCCTCCGTGATCGATTCCTCCTCCGGCGGAGCTCCGGAAAAGGCCCCAAGATGGAATCTCTTGGGTACAGAAGGTTGAGGCGGTGCAAATAGGGTTTTGTGGTGCTCCTGGTTGTTTTCGGGGTATATGGATATATATAGGTGGAAGAAGTAGGTCGATGGAGCCACGAGGGGCCCATGAGGGTGGAGGGTGCGCCCAGGGGGTAGGCGCACGCCCTGCCTCGTGGACTCCTCGTTGATTTCTTGACGTCCACTCCAAGTCCTCTGGATCATGTTTGTTCCAAAAATAACTTTCCCGAAGGTTTCATTCCATTTGGATTTCGTTTGATATTCTTTTTCTGCGAAACACTAAAATAGGCAAAAAAAACAGCAATTTGCACTGGGCCTTGGGTTAGTAGGTTAGTCCCAAAAATAATATAAAAGTGCTTAGTAAAGCCCATTAACATCCAAAACAGATAATATAATAGCATGGAACAATCAAAAATTATAGATAAGTTGGAGACGTAGCAAGCATCCCCAAGCTTAATTCCTGCTCGTCCTCGAGTAGGTAAATGATAAAAACAGAATTTTTGATGTGGAATGATACCTAGCATATTTCTTAATGTAATTTTCTTTATTGTGGCATGAATGTTCAGAGCCGAAAGATTCAAGACAAAAGTTTAATATAGACATAAAAATAATAATACTTCAAGCATACTAACAAAGCAATCATGTCTTCTCAAAATAACATGGCCAAAGAAAGTTATCCCTACAAAATCATATAGTCTGGCTATGCTCTATCTTCTTCACACAAAGTATTTAAATCATGCACAACCCCGATGACAAGCCAAGCAATTGTTTCATGCTTTTGGTGTTCTCAAACTTTTTCAAACTTCACACAATACATGAGCGTGAGCCATGATAGCACTATAGGTGGAATAGAATGGTGGTTGTGGAGAAGACAAAAAGGAGAAGATAGTCTCACATCAACTAGACGTATCAACGGGCTATGGAGATGCCCATCAATAGATATCAATGTGAGTGAGTAGGGATTGCCGTGCAACGGATGCACTAGAGCTATAAGTGTATGAAAGCTCAACAAAAGAAACTAAGTGGGTGTGCATCCAACTCGTTTGCTCACGAAGACCTAGGGCATTTTGAGGAAGCCCATCATCGGAATATACAAGGCAAGTTCTATAATGTAAAATTCCTACTAGTATATGAAGGTGACAACATAGGAGACTCTCTATCATGAAGATCATGGTACTACTTTGAATCACAAGTGTGGAAAAAGGATAGTAACACTGTCCCTTCTCTCTTTTTCTCTCATTTCTCTTTTTTATTTGGGCCTTTTTTATGGCCTCTTTTCCTTTTCTTTTTTTCTTTTTGTCCGGAGTCTCATCCCGACTTGTGGGGGAATCATAGTCTCCATAATCCTTTCCTCACATGGGACAATGCTCTAATAATGATGACCATCACGGTTTTATTTACTTACAACTCAATACTTAGAACAAAATATGACTCTATGTGAATGCCTCTAGAGGTGTACCGCGATATGCAATGAATCATGAGTGACATGTATGAAAGAATTATGAACGGTGGCTTTGCCACAAACACGATGTCAACTACATGATCATGCAAAGCAATATGCAATGATGAAGCGTGTCATAATAATAGAACGGTGGAAAGTTGCATGGCAATATATCTCGGAATGGCTATGGAAATGCCATAATAGGTAGGTATGGTGGCAGTTTTGAGGAAGGTATATGGTGGGTTTAAGGTACCGGCGAAAGTTGTGCGGTACTAGAGAGGCTAGCAATGGTGGAAGGGTGAGAGTACGTATAATCCATGGACTCAACATTAGTCATAAAGAACTCACATACTTATTGGAAAAATTTATTAGTTATCGAAACAAAGTACTACGCGCATGCTCCTAGGGGGATAGATTGGTAGTAAAATACCATCGCTCGTCCCCGACGGCCACTCATAAGGAAGACAATCAATAAATAAATCATGCTCCGACTTCATCACATAATGGTTCACCATACGTGCATGCTACGGGAATCACAAACTTCAACACAAGTATTTCTCAAATTCACAACTACTCAACTAGCATGACTCTAATATCACCATCTTCATATCTCAAAACAATCATCAAGTATCAAACTTCTCATAGTATTCAATGCACTTTTTATGATAGTTTTTATCATACCCATCTTGGATGCCTATCATATCAGGACTAATTTCATAACCAAAGAAAATTACCATGCTGTTCTAAAGGACACTCAAATAATATAAGTGAATCATGAGAGAACAATAATTTCTATAAAATAAAACCACCACCTTGCTCTAAAAGATATAAGTGAAGCACTAGAGCAAAACCATCTAGCTCAAAAGATATAAGTGAAGCACATAGAGTATTCTAATAAATTCCAAATCATGTGTGTCTCTCCCAAAAGGTGCGTACAACAAGGATGATTGTGGTAAATTAAAAAGCAAAGACTCAAATCATACAAGACCCTCCAAGCAAAACACATATCATGTGGTGAATAAAAATATAGCTTCAAGTAAAGTTGCCGATAGAAGAAGACGAAAGAGGGGATGCCTTCCGGGGCATCCCCAAGCTTAGGCTTTTGGTTGTCCTTGCATTTTACCTTGGGGTTCCTTGGGCATCGCCAAGATTAGGCTCTTGCCACTCCTTATTCCATAATCCATCAAATCTTTACCCAAAACTTGAAAACTTCACAACACAAAACTTGAACAGAAAATCTCATGAGCTCCGTTAGTATAAGAAAACAAACCACCACTTAAGGTACTATAATTAACTCATTCTTTATTTATATTGGTGTTAAACCTACTGTATTCCAACTTCTCTATGGTTCATAACCTCCGATACTAGCCATAGATTAATCAAAATAGGCAAACAACACACGAAAAACAGAACCTGTCAAAAACAGAACAATCTGTAGTAATCTGTAGGTTTAGAATACTTCTGTAACGCCAAAAATTCTAAAATAAATTGCTGGACGTGAGGAATTTATCTGTTAATCATCTGAAAAAATAATCAACCTAATCGCGCTCTCCAGTAAAAAATAGCAGCAAATCTCGTGAGCGCTAAAGTTTCTGTTTTTTACAGCAAGATCGCAAAGACTTTCCCCAAGTCTTCCCAACGGTTCTACTTGGCACAAACACTAATTAAAAGCGTAAAACCACATCTAAACAGAAGCTATATGAATTATTTATTACTAAACAGGAACAAAAAACAAGAAACAAGAATAAAATTGGGTTGCCTCCCAACAAGCGCTATCGTTTAACGCCCCTAGCTAGGCATTGATAGTTTCGATGATGCTCACATGAAAGACAAGAATTGAAGCACAAAGAGAGCATCACATAGCATATGAAAAACACATCTAAGTCTAACATACTTCCTATGCATAGGCATATTATAGGCAAATAAATTATCAAGACAAGCAAAAACTAGCATATTCAAGGAAGAATAAAGAGACGATAGCAATCTCAACACAACAAGAGGTACTTTTGTAACATGAAAATTTCTACAACCATATTTTCCTCTCTCGTAATAACTACATGTAGGATCATAAGAAAATTCAACAAAATAGCTATCACATAACATATTCTCAACACGATCCACATGCATACGAAGTTGACACTCTTCCAAAATAGTGGGATTATCATTAACTAAAGTCATGACCTCTCGAAACCCACTTTCAATATTATTGCAAACACTATTATCAATCTCATATTCATCATTGGGCTTAAATAAATTTTCAAGATCATAAGAAGAATCACCCCAATCATGATCATTGCAACAAGTAGTAGACATAGCAAAACTAGCATCCCCAAGCTTAGGGTTTTGCATATTATTAGCACAATTGACATCAATAGAATTTATAGTAAAATCATTGCAATCATGCTTTTGATTCAAGGAACTATCAAGTATGGGTGCAATAGCAATAATCTCGTGTTTAACATAAGGAACTATAGCAAATTCACCTCCATAAATATTGGCATCATGGCTATAGGAATAGTAAGCATCATGTTCATCAAGGGATATTTCAGTAAAATCACCGAAATCATAATTATCTATAGATTCGTGCATATCATTATTTTCTTCCAAAGCAACGGTCATTCTCTCAATAAATTCCTTAACATAGGAATTGTGAGCATAGTTTTCATAGCAATATTTAAGTATGTCAGAATTTTCAAATTTGTAGAGAGTAATATCATACTTTTCAATCAAAGAAGCAACTTCATGAGCACCCTTAAAAACGACAAATTCTTCAATTTGTTCGATATCATAGTAGGGAAGGTGTTTTTTAGGGTTCTTAGAGCAACAAGTAAAGTCGCGAATTTCACAAAGATTATGAGAATATCTAGGCATGATCATGTATATAGGCATCACGTCCGCGACAAGTAGACCGAAATGATTCTGCAACTACTACTATTACTCCACACATCGACCGCTATGCAGCATGCATCTAGAGTATTAAGTTCATAAGAAAAGAGTTACACATTACGCAAGATGACATGATGTAGAGGGATAAACTCAAGCAATATGATATAAACCCCATCTTTTTATCCTCGATGGCAACAATACAATACGTGCCTTGCTGCCCCTGCTGTCACTGGGAAAGGACACTGCAAGATTGAACCCAAAGCTAAGCACTTCTCCCATTGCAAGAAAGATCAATCTAGTACACCACACCAAACTGATAATTCGAAGAGACTTGCAAAGATAACCAATCATACATAAAAGATTTCAGAGAAGAATCAAATATTGTTCATAGATGATCTTGATCATAAACCCACAATTCATCGGATCTCGACAAACACACCGTAAAAAGAGTTACATCGAATAGATCTCCAAGAAGATCGAGGAGAACTTTGTATTGAGATCCAAAGAGAGAGAAGAAGCCATCTAGCTAATAACTATGGACCCGAAGGTCTGAGGTAAACTACTCACACATCATCGAAGAGGCTATGGTGTTGATGTAGAAGCCCTCCGTGATCGATTCCCCCTCCGGCGGAGCTCCGGAAAAGGCCCCAAGATGGGATCTCTTGGGTACAGAAGGTTGCGGTGGTGGAAATAGGGTTTCGTGGTGCTCCTGGATGTTTTCGGGGTATATGGATATATATAGGAGGAAGAAGTAGGTCGGTGGAGCCACGAGGGGCCCACGAGGGTGGAGGGCGCGCCCAGGGGGGTAGGCGCTCCCCCTGCCTCGTGGCCTCCTCGTTGATTTCTTGACGTCCACTCCAAGTCCTCTGGATGATGTTTGTGCCAAAAATAACTCTCCCGAAGGTTTCATTCCGTTTGGATTCCGTTTGATATTCTTTTTCCGCGAAACACTGAAATAGGAAAAAAAACAGCAATTTGCACTGCACCTTGGGTTAGTAGGTTAGTCCCAAAAATAATATAAAAGTGCTTAGTAAAGCCCATTAACATCCAAAACATATAATATAATAGCATGGAACAATAAAAAATTATAGATACGTTGGAGACATATCATGCGCCCTCCACCTTGGCCGCCACCTCCTCTCTCTTACTATGGCCCAATAAGGCCCATACACTCCCCGGGGGATTCTGGTAACCCCTCGGTACTCCGGTAAATGCCCGAACTCAGCCGGAACCATTCTGATGTCCAAACATAGCCTTCCATTATATTGATCTTTATGTCTCGACCATTTCGAGACTCCTCATCATGTCTGTGATCACATCCGGGACTCTCAACAACCTTCGGTACATCAAAACACATAACCTCATAATACCGATCATCATCGAACATTAAGCGTGCGGACCCTATGGGTTCGAGAACTATGTAGACAAGACCGAGACTCATCTCCGGTCAATAACCAATAGCGGAACCTGGATGCTCATATTGGTTCCTACATATTCTACGAAGATCTTTATCGGTCAAACCGCATAACAACATACGTTGTTCCTTTTGTCGTCGGTATGTTACTTGCCCGAGATTCGATTGTCGGTATCTCAATACCTAGTTCAATCTTGTTACCGGCAAGTCTCTTTACTCGTTCCGTAATGCATCATCTCGTAACTAACTCATTAGTCACATTGCTTGCAAGGCTTATAGTGATGTGCATTACCGAGAGGGCCCAGAGATACCTCTCCGACAATTGGAGTGACAAATCCTAATCTCGATCTATGCCAACTCAACAAACACCATTGTAGACACCTGTAGAGCATCTTTATAATCACCCAGTTACGTTGTGACGTTTGATAGCACACTAAGTGTTCCTCCGGTATTCGGGAGTTGCATAATCTCGTAGTCATAGGAACATGTATAAGTTATGAAGAAAGCAATAGCAACAAACTAAACGATCATCGTGCTAAGCTAACGGATGGGTCAAGTCAATCAGATCATTCTCTAATGACATGATCCCGTTAATCAAATGACAACTCATGTCCATGGCTAGGAAACTTAACCATCTTTGATTAACGAGCTTGTCAAGTAGAGGCATACTAGTGACATTCATTTTGTCTATGTATTCACACATGTACTAAGTTTCCGGTTAATACAATTCTAGCATGAATAATAAACATTTATCATGATATAAGGAAATATAAATAACAACTTTATTATTGCCTCTAGGGCATATTTCCTTCATGGATCATTAAACAATGCTCAAAATTATCCTTAGTGGAATAAGGAAATATTTCTCGGTTATGGAGGTGACAAAGAGTTCGTCGTAAAGATTTACGTTGATGCAAGCTTTGACACCGATATAGATGACCCTAAGTCTCGATCTAGATACATATTGAAAGTGGGAGCGATTAGATAGAGTGGCTCCGTGCAGAGCATTATAGAGATAGAAAATTTGCAAAATACATATGGCTCTGAATGTGGCAGACCCGTTGACTAAACTTCTCTCACAAGCAAAACATGATCACTCTTTGGGTGTTAATCACATAGCGATGTGAATTAGATTATTGACTCCTTCATTTGCTGCTTCCGAAGCAGCTATGTATTCCACTTCACACGTAGATCCTGCCACGACACTCTACTTGGAACCGCACCAACTGACAGCTCCACCATTCAATAAAAATATGTATCCGGTTTGTGACTTAGAGTCATCCGGATCAGTGTCAAAGCTTGCATCGACGTAACTATTTATGACGAGCTCTTTGTCACCTACATAAACGAGAAACATATCCTTAGTCCTTTTCAGGTATTTCAGGATGTTCTTAACCGATATCCAATGATCCACTCCTGGATTACTTTGGTACATCCCTGCTAAACTAATAGCAAGGAACACATCAGGTCTGGTACACATCATTGCATACATGATAGAACCTATGGCTGAAGCATAGGGAATGACTTTCATTTTCTCTCTATCTTATGCAGTGGTCAGGCATTGAGTCTGACTCAATTTCACACCTTGTAACATAGGCAAGAACCATTTCTTTGCCTGATCCATTTTGAACTTCTTCAAAACTTTATCAAGGTATGTGCTTTGTGAAAGTCCAATTAAGTGTCTTGATCTATCTCTAAAGATTTTGATGCCCAATATATAAGCAGCTTCACCGAGGTCTTTCATTGAAAAATTCTTATTCAAGTATCCTTTTATGCTATTCAGAAATTCAGTATCATTTCCAATCAACAATATGTCACCCACATATAAGATCAGAAATGCTACACAACTCCCACTCACTTTCTTGTAAATATAGGCTTCTCCAAAATCTGTATAAAACAATATGCTTTGATAACACTACCGAAGCGTATATTCCAACTCCGAGATGCTTGCACCAGTCCATAAATGGATCTCTAGAGCTTACACACTTTGGATCGACAAAACCTTCTGGTTGCATCATATACAACTCTTCTTTAAGATATCCATTAAGGAATGCAGTTTTGACATCCATTTGCCAAATTTAATAATCATAAAATGCGGCAATTGCTAACATGATTCGGACGGACTTAAGTATCACTACGGGTGAGAAGGTCTCATCGTAGTCAACTCCTTAAACTTGTTGAAAACCTTTCGCAACAATTCGAGCTTTGTAGACAGTAACATTACCGTCAGCGTCAGTGTTCTTATTAAAGATCCATTTATTCTCTATGGCTTGCCGATCATCGGGCAAGTCAACCAAAGTCCACACTTTGTTCTCATACATGGATCCCATCTCAGATTTCATGGCCTCAAGCCATTTTGTGGAATCTGGGCTCATCATTGCTTCCTCATAGTTCGTAGGTTCGTCATGGTCAAGCAACATGACCTCCAGAACAGGATTACCATACCACTCTGGTGCAGATCTTACTCTGGTTGACCTACGAGGTTCGGTAGTAACTTGATCAGAAGTTTCATGATCATCATCATTAGCTTCCTTAATTACTGGTGTAGGTATTACTGGAACTGGTTCCTGTGATGAACTACTTTCCAATAAGGGAGCAGGTACAGTTACCTCATCAAGTTCTACTTTCCTCCCACTCACTTCTTGCGAGAGAAACTCCTTCTCTAGAAAGGATCCATTCTTAGCAACGAATATCTTGCCTTCGGATCTGTGATAGAAGGTGTACCCAATAGTCTCCTTTGGGTATCCTGTGAAGACATATTTCTCTGATTTGGGTTCGAGCTTATCAGGTTGAAGCTTTTTCACATAAGTATCACAGCCACAAACTTTAAGAAACGACAACTTGGGTTTCTTGCCAAACCACAGTTCATAAGGTGTCGTCTCAACAGATTTTGATGGTGCCGTATTTAACGTGAATGAAGCCGTCTCTAAAGCATAATCGTAAATCAGTAAGAGACGTCATAGATAGCACCATATCTAATAAAGTGCGGTTACGACGTTCGGACACACCATTATGCTGTGGTGTTCCAGGTGGCGTGAGTTGCGAAACTATTCCGCATTGTTTCAAATGAAGACCAAACTCGTAACTCAAATATTCTCCTCCACGATCAGATCGTAGAAACTTATTTTTCTTGTTACGATGATTTTCCACTTTTGTTGGGGATATAACTATCAGTTAGGACCCGCCCAAAAGGGGTCGGGTCAGCCCCAATGGCGGGTTACACTAGAAGCCCAATAAGCATGCAAGATGATAATTTATTAAATCTTATAGAAGGCCCAAAGGCCTGGAGGCGGCATAAAGCCTGATATTATAATCCGCTGTATGTAAGGAAAGACTTGTAAAGAAAGGCATGAAAAGGAAGTCACTGAGCCGGACACGATTATGAGCCGGCCGGGACTCTGTAGGCCACCAGGAGTCAACCCGTGTATATAAGGGGACGACCCGGTGGCGGCTTAGGGCAAGAAACAAGAGATCGACAACCAACCCGGCGAGTTGAGCCTCTTGGTGATCGAAAACTCAGCAATACCAACACAACTAGATGTAGGCTTTTACCTTCATCGTAAGGGGCCGAAGTAGTATAAAACCTCTCGTGTCCTTTGTCCTGATTAACCCCTTTAAGCTTCCTAGTTGCGATGGCCCTACGACTAAGTTCTTTCTCTAGGACATCTGCCGTGACAATTCCATGATAGTTGGCGCCCACTGTGGGGCCAGCGCATGGTGGATTTGAGTTCTTGAAGGGCAACTTCGAAGGGCTCAAGGGATACACTATGGGTCGGATGACCAGGAGTCGTGGTGGCAAGCTCTACATCGACGGCGAAGGCTGGGGCCCCGAGGCCGGCTCAATTGAGTACGGGTACCGGGTCCCCTTCAGTGGAATTCACGTCTTCATCGGCCGGATCGGCTAGTCAGGCCCTGAGCCGGACGTGTACAGCAACCTCATCGAAATGGCTCAGCGCGCAAGGACCACCCGTGTTCAATCTGTCATGAAGCATGCCTTCGTAGGCTGCATCCACGGCGGTGAGTACTTTGAAGGATCGGTGGAGGGCGGTGAGACGGCTGTCTGTTCTGACACTGCATCGTCAACGGGCGAGACAGACTCTTTGTACCAGCTGCAGGACGGCATGCTCGGGGGCTGTTCCGATGGTAGCAGTATTCTGGATCCTCTTGAGCCGCCAAATTGGACCGGAGTCTTCATGGCAGGGACATAGCCCGGGCAGAACTCTACAGCAGCGGCAGCAACAGCTACCAGGTCGGCTGCCGCCGGGACAGGAGACCCCGCGCGCCCCCCGGCTCAGATTCTAATGGACCTCATGGATAAACTGACAACTCTATTAACCAATGTGGTAGAACCGGTGGATAAAGACCAGCACGACGCAGAGGTGGCATGCGTACATGAAGAGATGGTACAAGCTATGGAAAATCTAGCTGCAGAGGAAGTCAGGATGGCAGCAGAGCGGGTGACTTTGGACGTTCGTGCTCAGCAGCTTCAAGCAGAGACCTTCCGGCTCTCGGTGGATCTTAACACGTCAAACGAGGTCATGAGGAGGAGGCATCAGAAAACTCAGTCACGTCTACCTCTGACGCTTGATCCTAGGAACCTATTCCATACACCCGGGGCTGGGGGAAGCAACCCGCTGGAGGCACCCCGGATCACAACACCCGGCGCACCGGTCTAGCCGCGTGCCATGGATCCACCTCGTATAATTACCGCCCCGCCTCACTACGTCCCAACGCCGCCGGGTCACTTCTCCAACCCCTTGGAAAACCTCATCGCAGCATTGGCTCGTCTGGCGGCTCTCCCGATGGAAGGTGACTCACCGGCGGCAGTTGAAACGCGGAGGGTAAGAGAACTTCTTCAAACAGCTATGGCACAGCAGGATGCGTACTCCTATAGTCGAGACAGGATCCATTGAACTCCTCGCCCAAGCCGGAGCCTGAGCTACAGTAGGCATATGGAATCCGCAGACATGTCCAGCAATGCTCAACGCCACAACCGGCCACACAGGCATGAGCCGATGTGGGCTGGAGCCCTTAACTTGCCGGATCAGGAGAGGATTCGACAAGAGGCGGAACGAGCAGTGCAAATGGCAGCAGATCAGGCGGCTCATCAAACTTTTTCGGCTTATCCAGCAACCTCTTTCGACGCAGGAGTGGCCACAAGAACCGGAGGCGTCCCTTGCTTGGTGCTAGCCATACGTAATGAGCGTTTGCCAACGGATTTTAAGGGGCCTCGTAAAGTGCCTAATTACACAGCTGACTTACAGCCGGGGGCTTGGATTGAGAGTTACGAGATGGCTATGGAGTTGTTGGAGGTCAGCGACGTAGCAATGGCCAAGTATTTCACCATGATGTTGGATGGGACAACCCGCACTTGGTTGAAGGGATTGCCACCTAGTTCCATTGGCTCATGGGCGGAGTTAAAGGCCTGGTTCATCCAGAACTTCAAAGACACTTGTAAGCAGCCCATGTTGATTGTGGACCTGAACAATTGCAAGCAAGAGGATGGTGAATCCACAACCCATTGGGTGCGCCGAGTCAAGGAGATAATACATTCATCTGATAAGATGGATGCCAGCTCAGCAGTCTTAATGTTGGAGAAAAATTGCCGTTTTGAACCTTTGAAGTAGAAGCTAGGGCGGCTCAAGCGTGATTGCAATGACATGGGTCAGTTGATGGCGGCTCTCGTCAAGTATGATGATTCAGATATTACCAAAGACCCAGTGTCTGACGAAGAGAAGACAACGAAGGGAAAGAAAAATGGCAACAGCAAGGGTCACCAGCATAACCCGACAAATCAAAGAGGTAATAAACGTAAGGCTGATGAGTTTGTTGCTAACACCAATGCACAGGGCAGAAATCAATGGCGCAAGGGCAGACAACCCCCTTGGTCGGGCGGGTCAGGTCCCACCCTTGCGCAATTACTAAATGAGCCTTGTCCAAGGCACGACACCCGGGAGAATCCAGCCACCCACCTGTGGAAAGATTGTACGATCATGAAGGCGTTAAAAAATTCAAATGCGTTTGATGGAGGTCACGGCCCAGGTGGCGGCTCAGGTGGAGGCGGTTTCCAAGGCCCGGGCACCGACTTAGGTGGAGGAGGATTCCACGGTTAGGGCCATCCTGGTAACCAAGGAGGATATAATCCACAACCCGACCAAGGTAATCAGCAGCAACAGTCCAGATATCAGAGCAACCCGAAGTAGCTGAATAGTGGGCAATACCATGTATTCACCACTAGCTTATGTAAGAGAGACCAGAAGCTTCACAAGAGGGCCGTCAATGCCATTGAGCCGGCGATTCCATGTTACTTACGTTGGTCAGAGAAGCCTATTGTGTGGAGTAGAGAGGATCACCCACCCGGGTCGATAATCCGGGTCACTTGGCTTTGGTAGTGGCGCCTCAAGTTGGTGGATACAAATTCACTAAGGTACTCATGGAAGGAGGCAGCAACATCAACATCCTCTACTATGAGACATTCCGCCGGATGGGATTGACTGATAAGAGTCTTAAACAATCCAACACTATCTTTCACGGTGTAGTTCCTGGCAAGTCGACATACCCAGTGGGTAAGATTGAACTAGAAGTAGCCTTTGGGGATGAGTATGACTCCAGAGCAAAAAAATTAACCTTTGAGGTGGTTAAGATCAAAAGCCCGTATCATGCTCTGTTTGGACGGCCGGCTTATGCCAAATTCATGGCTCGGCCGTGTTATGTGTATTTGCAGCTTAAGATGCCGGGTTATAAGGGCACCATTACAGTACATGGGAGCCGGAAAATAGCTTTGGAGTGTGAAGAAGGTGATGCTGCCTATGCTGAATCTGTCTGTGCAACAGAGGAGTTAAAGTTTTACAAGGATCATGTTGCCCCGGCAGACATGACGTCACTAAAGAAACCAACAACAGAGCATGAGCCGGTGTTGAAGTTCAAATCAGCTGATGACACCAAAATGGTTGACTTTGTGCCTGGCGACTCATCCAAGCAGTTCATCATCAGTGCAAACTTGGATCCAAAATAGGAAAGCGCGCTCATCAAGTTCATCCATGAGAACTGGGACATCTTCGCCTGGAAACCTTCAGACATGCCGGGTGTCCCGAGGGAACTCGCTGAGCACACTCTCAATATTGATCCAAAGTTTAAACCGGTCAAACAGTTTCTCCAATGGTTCAATGAAGAAAGGCGCAAGGCTAGTGGAGAAGAGGTGGCCCGGCTTTTGGCAGCTGGGTTCATTGTAGAAGTATTTCACCCAGAGTGGTTAGCCAACCCGGTGCTTGTACTAAAAAAGAATGGCAGCTGGCGTATGTGTGTGGATTACACCGATCTAAACAAGGCTTGTCCGGCTGATCCTTTTGCCCTCCCTCGTATTGATCAGATTATTGATGCTACAACGGGTTGCACATGTTTGAGTTTCTTGGATGCTTATTCTGGTTATCATCAGATCAAGATGGCAGTCAAAGATCAGGAGAAGACGACTTTTATCACTCCTTTTGGAGCTTTCTGCTATGTGCCTATGCCTTTTGGGCTTAAGAGTGCTCAGGCGACTTACCAATGTTGTGTGCAAAATTGTCTTCACGATCAAATTGGGCGTAATGTTCATGCTTATGTGGATGATATAGTGGTAAAATCCAGGAAAGAGGAAACCTTGGTCGCAGATCTAATAGAGACTTTCGATAATCTCCGGGTATACAAAATGATGCTTAACCCGGCCAAGTGTGTTTTTGGAGTCCCGGCCGGCAAGCTCTTGGGTTTTTTGGTGTCTAACCGAGGTATTGAAGCTAACTCGGAGAAAATCAGGGCAATTACATCCCTGGCCAAACCAACATGCATCAATGACGTTCAACGACTGGCGGGTCGTGTTGCTGCTTTGAGCCGGTTCATAAGCCGGCTAGGGGAGAAGGAAATGCCTCTGTATCAGATGATGAAGAAAATAGATGATTTTGTTTGGAGTGATACTGCAAACTCTGCTTTTGAAGATCTGAAAACACAGCTTGCTGAGCCGCCGGTCCTAGCTGCTCCAGTTGAGAAAGAGCCGCTACTGTTATATGTGGCCGCCAACTCACGAGCTGTTAGTGTGGCTATTGTGGTGGAGCGCAAGGAGGCTGGCAAGGAGCATCCGGTTCAATGGCCGGTTTACTATGTCAGTGAGGTGCTAATTGAATCCAAGCAACGATATCCACATTGGCAGAATCTCATGTATGGGGTGTTCATGGCGAGCCAGAAGCTTAAACATTATTTTCAAGGTCATCCAATCACGGTGGTTAGCTCTGCTCCTTTGGGGGTATCATTCAAAACAGAGAAGCTACTGGACGAGTTGCCAAGTGGGCCATTGAGCTTGGGTCCCACGGGTTGAAGTATGTACCACATACTGCGATCAAATCTCAAGCACTAGTTGACTTCATTAATGACTGGACAGAGATGCAGATGCCAGAGGAGAAACCAGACAACACGTATTGGACTATTCATTTTGATGGGTCCAGACAGTTGGAAGGCTCGGGGCTGGAGTTGTTTTAACCTCTCCTCGAGGTGACAAGTTTTGTTATGTGTTACGGCTGATGTTTCCTTGCATTAACAACGCAGCAGAGTATGAGGCCTTGCTCCATGGTCTTCGAGTGGCAAAAGAGATGAGTTTGAGCTGGGTCAGATGTCTTGGCGACTCAGATTTAGTTGCTCGACAGGTATCAAGCAAGTGGGATTCCAAGGATCCTCTCATGGCGGCTTATTGCCGGGAGGTTGATGCTATTGTAGGGCATTTTAAAGGTTATCAGGTGGAGCACATTGATCGTAGGAAGAACGAAGCGGCTGATGCTTTAAGCCGGTTGGGGTCTCAGCGTAAGCCGGTACCACCTAACACCTTTTTGGATGTTTTGCATAACCCGTCTGTCAAGTTGCCCACAGAAGAAGATTTAGCTGTTCCTGACCCGGAGGTGCAGTTGGTGGTGGCTCTTCATGTCATCCCAGATTGGACAGTGTCGTTCTTGGCTTACATGACCAAGGGAGAGTTGCCAGCAGATGAGACCCTGGCTCGACAGATAACCCGGTGGTCTAAGTCAATGACGATTTCGGATGGAGAACTATACCATCGCAGCGTCTCTGGAGCATTTCAATAGTGTGTTTCCCCTGAAGAAGACCAAGAAATACTTCATGAGATCCATGAAGGCGATTGTGGTCATGATGCCGGGCCAAAATCTCTAGTGGCCAAAGCTTTTCGTCACGGTTTTTACTGGTTGACGGCTCACACTGATGCAGAGGATCTGGTCAGCAAATGTGATGGATGTCAAAAATTTGCACGACGAGCACATGTTCCGGCTCAAGAGCTCCGGATGATTCCAATCACTTGGCCGTTTGCGGTCTGGGGGCTTGACATGGTGGGGCCTTTCAAAAGGTCTAAGGATAAAAAGACACATCTTTTAGTGGTAGTTGATAAATTCACAAAATGGGTTGAGGCAGAACCGGTGAGTAAGTGTGATGCGGCCACGGCGGTTCAATTTATGAAAAAGGTGATCTTCTGCTTTGGTTTTCCACACAGCATTATCACGGACAATGGCACTAATCTATCCCAAGGGGCTATGGAGGAATTTTGTCAACGTGAGCATATCCGTCTTGATGTTTCTTCCGTAGCTCATCCTCAATCCAATGGTCAAGCTGAGAGGGAAAATCAGGAAATTTTAAAAGGTCTCAAGCCCCGGCTTATGGTTCCCTTACAGCGAACACCGGGTTGTTGGGTAGAGGAATTACCCTCGGTGTTGTGGAGTATCAGCACCACGCCTAACAGGTCTACAGGTTACACACCTTTTTTCATGGTGTATGGAGCAGAAGCAGTGTTGCCTAGTGACATCCGTCATGACTCGCCCCGCGTGGCGGCTTATATTGAAGCTAATAATGAACAAGCCAGACAGGATGCACTTGACTTGTTAGATGAAGAAAGAGACTTAGCAGCGACTCGATCAGCAATTTACCAACAGGATCTGCACCATTATCACAGCTGCCGGGTTAAGTCCAGGACTTTTCAAGAAGGCAACCTGGTGCTCCGGCTCATCCAGGATATGTCAGATGCACACAAGTTATCCCACCTTGGGAAGGACCTTTTGTGGTCAGCAAAAACTTAAACAACGGGTCGTATTACCTCATTGACGTTCGAGAGCACAAAGACTCACGTAAGTCGGAGGAGGAGACCCGCCGGTCGTGGAACATTGCTCAACTTCGGCCATACTACACCTGAGCCACTGGCTCTCTTCATGTACTTACTTTAACATTGTATATACCATGATAAGCAATAAAGTAAGGCCATTGGTCTCTTTCTTTTCAAAGATTATGCATCTTTGTCATTTTTTTATTTTCAAATGAATATTAAGGAGCTGATCATATTTGAATCAAGTCTAACCTTTTTTGGTCCAACTTATGATCGTATTCGAATCTAGCTGCAATATCATGGTCACTTGGGGGCTTCCTGTTCAAACATAGGTCATATTCGAACCAAAGAGAACATAGTTGTCGTAACCCTCTTGATCGGCTCAAGGCCAAACCCACTTGGGGGCTTCTTGATCGTATCCGTATCATAGCTTAACCCCTTTTGGGTCCGACTTGGATCGTATTCGAATCAGGGTCACTAAAAACCTCTCGAGGTCATTTGGGGGCTTCCTGTTCAAACATAGGTCGTATTCGAACCAAAGAGAACATAGTTGTCGGTACCCTCTTGATCGGCGCAACGCCAAAGCCACTGGGGGCTATATGGTCATATTCGAACCTTAGCTTAACCCCTTTGGTCCGGTTTACTGATCGTATTCAAATCAGAAGCCACCAACCTTTAAATATAAGGGTAAATCATACTTGTTACCTGTTATTTGCTTTTTAGTTTTTTGTCTCAATTCCACAAATAATTAGCATGATCTTTTTCGCTGGCTTGTTTATTTGACAACAAGGCCACCAAGGTATGATGATCATTAAGTATTCAAAGGCATTGACTTCTCAGAAAGATTGAATTATCAATTTCATTACCGAACGGTTTATTCAAGCTGGTGATCTAAGGATCAAAGGTACAAGTATGGCTATTATTTATACGCAATTGCTTGCTGCATTAGCCAAAGGGTTAATTTCAGCCCTTGTCCTTTGTTTATATATGTTCCTGTTTTCTATTATGGCAACATATTGGCTATAAACCAGGTGTTTTAACCCGTTCGTTTCTAAGCCACCAAGCCAATTTTTCATCTTGTATCTACAGGGACAGAGTTAAAGTGTTGCAGAAACAATCATCGAATATGATGCATATGATTACCATCAGGAAATACGGAGTCACACACAATGTTTTATGCATGATGTCATAGGCAAGGCATTCAGTGTTTTCACAACTAAACTATTACAAGGCTTTTTATAAAGCCAATGAAGATGGTTATTACTCCTCCCTCGCCGGTTCACCGCCCTCTATTAGCTGGAAGTTGGGTTTTGACCAGTCAAAACCATTCACGGCGACAAATTCGGCTTCAATGTTGATCAGGCCTGCCGGGTCAACTTCCGGGGCAAATGTATTTTCTCTTATAGGCGGGATCAAATCTGTCACCTTGTACGAGGGAGTCGCCATCTTCTTATTTTCAGCATCAAAACCCGACTGATATTTGTCAATATTGGTATCATCTCCAAGGGTAGTTGCCTGAGGCCGAACTCCGCGCACAAAAGCCATGAAATCATCCTGCTCAAAGGGAGATCCGTCTTCCTTCACGGTGGGATAGCCTCTGGCCATGTCCGCCTGGTATAGGTCTGGCACCCAAGCCTTGGAGCGGCTCAGGGCAGTCAAAGCCCCGGCTTGCGCACATGAGCGCTTCACCTCTTGAAATCTGGCAGGCAGGATTGATAGTTTCTTCAATACGTCACTGAGCCGGTTGGGTCCTTGATTGGCAGGAGAGATGGCGGCAACTGCCCGTTGTGCGCCAATATACAGTTGTTCTACTAAAGTGTACACTGCCTTCAGTTTAATCAAAGGATCTTGGCTCAGGTTCTTGCTTCATGGGCCTGCACATGTTTTATACACAAAGTCAGATGGCGGCTTATATTCCGGATCAGCAAAAATTACATAAGATTTAAAATGGACGGCTTACCAAAGATGGCGGCCACCATTTGAGACACCCGGCCCTTTAAGACGTTCAGCTCTGTTGACACCTCTTTAAGGGCTGCTTCGGCTCTCTCAGCATGTTGTGTCAGAAGCATTTTTTCCTCTGCCCAGGTCTTCTTCTTAGCAGCCAAATTGGTCTTTAAGTTTTCCGTCTCAGAGAGACTTATTTGCAATTTGGAGTTAGCAGACTTGATTTCTGCTTCTTGACCTGCTAGCCGGGTCTTTGCATCAGTCAATTGTGAGTTTAGTTCAGATAAGGCATTCTGCAAGAATACGTACTCAGATAAGTCAAGATTTTTCTCAAAGGTTCAAATATCAAGATTCAAGTCTCAAGTACTTTACAAAAAACCACTTGACACTTGAGGGTTCATGTATGCCAAAACAATTTCTTATGACTCTACAGATATACTTTAAGTCCCAAGTACTTTACAAAGTAACAACACTTGACACTTGGGGGCTAATGTATGCAGTTCATCAAGTTTCTCAAGGTTAAGCCGGAGTATTAAGTCATTTGAATATGGTACAAAACAATTTAAGGTACCGGCTCATTTATGATCAAAAGGAACCGGCCCTTGGGGATTACAGGTGAAGCTTTGTTCTATTTTAGTGAATTCAAGAAAAGTTTCAAAGGTAAAGATCTTGGCCTATATTATAAAGTCTACAGATCATTCCGGTTCTCTCATAATCTTGAGACTTGGGGGCTGAAGGAATATAGATAAGCCGGAACAACGTACCTCGTATTTCAACTGCAACTATTTGACCATTTCGATCTCAGAGTCGCGACTGGAGTGCACATGGCTGAGAGAACCGGATAAAATATCGTTGGCATTTAGATGGTCGTAATTGGCAACGTCAAAGCGCACTTTCTGCCTCTCCAATGCCTCTTGTTTCGCAGTACACCGAGCCAGCACGGTTGGATTCCCCGGCTCAATAAAACGGCTCCCGATGATCTGAACGTCTTGTGCAGACAGTGATGGCGGGTTGGCTGAGCTTGATGGTCCAGTTGCGGAAGGATTCATGGTGGTCTCATCAAATGACAGCTCAGGAGGATTTGCTTCTACATCGATAGGAGGGTCTTCTGGAGCATCAGTTAATGGAGGGGAAGATGGCCTGGCCGGGTCAGATGCAAGCATCGGCGGGTCTTCCGCTGGCTTAGCTGCCTTTGCCTTCTTGGATTTAGCTTGGCCACTAAGAGGGATGTTGCAGAACTGTCAGTACAGAGATACAATTTGAACAACCCGGAAAAGGGAGGATTTTTCATTACCCAGGGGCAGTCTTGAAGGCTGGAAATTGAGTTTGCGATGAATCGCTAGAAGAGCGAGGCACCTCCTGAAAAGATAAAATAGAGTTAAAGTAATACAAGGGGAAGGATCCATTAAACAGAGTTAAAGATAGAAAGAAGTAAACCTCATTCGGGCGCTTTTGAGGAGTTTGTTGAAGAACGACAGCCGGCTCATCTTCAGTCCGAGATTGACGGCGGCTTTCATGTTGCTGCTTTTTCAAACGAAAGTTGGGATCCAAGTGAGCTAAAGGGTTAGAAAACCTTACTTTACGGATCACTCGTCGAATTTTTTGTTTTGGCAAGGGCTCTGAGTCAGAGGAAATGATAGTTACCTCTGCTTCCACAGCCTGACTGGCCCTAGTGTCATCCTGGTAATGATCAGTGTTAATAAGATTGTTAAAAAATTGGCCAAGGGAATCAAGGGCTACCTCCGAATCAGATGTATCATCAAGCTTCATTCAATCTTCGGTAGTGTTATTTTTCTTATTTTTCGACCTTCGGGTCATTTTCTTGGCGTTTATGGCGGCGGCTCTCGCTTTCTTGGCAGCCTCGTGGTCATACTTAACTTTCCAGAAGTCAGAGTTGGCCTGCAGACAGGTAAAAGCAAGATGAAGAGTCAGGCAAGTATTAAAACAATACGGCTGGAAAAAATACAAAGGAGAGAAATAACAATATCCTTACTTCTGGTACCGGGTTAAGCTGGCAGAAGGGGTTTAACCCGACGACACTGCAATCTTCATATTTCACGTTCACCAGAAGAGTTGACATTGAAACAATATATTCTTCTGTTAGTTGAGCGGGGCTATGACGAAGAGAGTCATCCGGGCCTCCACCATACTCATACATCAGCTTTGATCGATGACTTAAAGGGATGACCCGCCATGAGATCCAGCAGCGGGTTAGATCAACTCCAGTTAACCCGTTCCCTAACAGAGCATTAATCCTTTTGATGGAGGGTATCAGCCTCTTGCGTTCAGCGGCAGTAAGCTTGTCGGGAAGCACGAACATGGAGTCAAGACGATCGGGGCGATAACCCGGCAGTGGCTTCTCGTTTGCCGGCGAAATGTCTTGACAGTAGAACCAAGTCTGGTTCCAGTCCTTTGGGTGACTTGGTAAGACTATGAGAGGGAAGACAGGACCCTGCCGGCGCTGAATTGAGATGCGTCCGAGTTCTAAGCTGAGGCTGTTGGTGCACTCCTTCTGCCGATTCAGATAAAAGTATTCTCTAAACAACTCCACAGCCGGCTCTTGTTGAAGATATACCTCACAGAGCACTTGGAAGTTATAAATGTTAGATATGGAATTGGGCCCGATATCTTGAGGGTGGAGTTTGAAAAAGTGGAGGACCTCTCTGAAGAACTTTGAGCCGGGCGGTGAGAAGCCATGGTTCATGTGGTCAATAAAAACAATCACTTCGCCATCTCTTGGATTGGGCTGTTCTTCTTCCGAGTCAGGGGCAAGGTAAGAGATGACGGTTTTCGCTAGCAGAAATCCTATGGTGAAGAGCTCTTTCAAACATTCCTCAGTTACGGTTGAGGGAACCCAGTTACAGATGGTTGGTGCTTTGGATGGCATGATTTGCGAAGACAAACTGAAAAGAAAGGCAACATGCCGGTTCAGTTTAATGATGAGATTGACAGTTAAGTGATGATGATGCAAACAAGTAATGGCGGCTTAGTTAAGGGCTAATGACATATAAGGAAAATTAAGCCGGCATGGTAAGCCGCCATGACTACAGATATTTGAAGAAGGCAAATTCAGCTAAGTGTTGAGACAAACAAGTTTCCTAAATTATTTGGTATTATTCCAGATCAAATGGCTATTCAAAATGGAAAAAATTCTAGACCTAAAATAGTCAGCGCAAAAGAGTATGTAAGTTCTAATGCAGTCTTTGAAACAGAGAAATGGATCTGTGGATCAAGAAAAGGCACAAAAATACTACCGCACGAGCATATATATATATTGGATCAAGAAGAGGCCTGCGGTGGAAAAACTACAAGGGACTGCGATGAACTCGGAAGAACACGAAGGACTGGAAACCCTAAGTGCAGATCTGAGAAGTGAAAAGAAGAGAACTTACAGTCATATGTCTTCTGCAGAGGTCACCGCCGTTCTCTGGATCGGTTCAGGTTGATGCAGCGGCCAACGTCGACGGAGACGGAGGTGAAGTGCGGCGGCGGTGAAGCTCGAGCAGTAGGGGGTGCGCGAGAGGAAGAAGACGGAGCGAGAGAGGAGAGTGAGGAAGGACGAGGCGTGCCTATTTATAAGGGAAGATGCGAACAGACGGGCGCGAAAATCGAGGAGAGACGAATAATGGTTGTCTAGTGCCGGGGTGCTGATCCACGGGCACCTATGGGACCGGCGGACTGGGTCCCTTTCGGTTCGGCGGGGGCGGAGGTCGCGCAAAGAGCAGATCGAGGCGAAGCACGCGAGCGATTTACCCAGGTTCGGGCCGCACGGATGCGTAAAACCCTACTCCTTCTTTGTGGTTCTGTATTGATTTCTAGCTCGGGAGCGCGGAGTGCTACAGTACACGACGGCGGCTAGCAAGACCGAGCGTGAGTGTTCGAACTGGCTATCCCCCTTCTCTCGTTGCACACGGGCCTCCTTTTATATGCTCAAGGGGTTACCGACAGGTGGCAACGGAGGTGAAGGGCAAAAATGGAAAGGTGCTGTGGTAGGCACAGCTACCTGCTACAGTGTATCATACCTAACCCTGACGGCAGGGGACAAGGGCATCAATTGCCCGTCTGTGTCACCTAAACAGTACCGAAAGGGACCGCTAGGGACGCCACCGTTTGCCACGATGGTAATCTTGTCAGCGCCTGCTTGCCACCGCACGCCCCTGGCTGCACAGCCTTCCACCACGTACGCCTGGAGGGCCCCCAGAGCGACACGTTGGTGGATGTGCTGGAGCGCGGGCTCGGAGAGGTGGCTTTCCGCGGCAAGCGTCTTGCCGCGGTTGTTGTCTTGTCGCGTCCGGGTGCTTTTCGCTCACCGGGTCTTGCCGGGGCGCGTAGCGCGTCGCGGCAAGTTCCTTGAAATGCCTTGGATGGCCTTCCCGGCAAGCTCCTCTTGCCGGGGTCTCGAGATGCTTTTGATAGCCTTCCCGGCAAGCTCCTCTTGCCGGAGTCTTGTCTTCTTGGCTTGGACACTTTGTTCTTGAATGGCCTTCAAAGTAGCCGCGGAGGGTCTGGGCGGTCACTCGGCAAGCCTTGCCGCGGGATGCTGCGACTGCCCGTGCACAAGTTCGGGATACTAGGGTACCCCTACTCTAGTACACCGACAGGAGCCCCCGGGCCTGGGCCATACACGGTGCCGAGCGCTGTTGGGCCAGGCCCAAAACAGGGCACGGGCACGCGCGGCCTAGGTCACGCCGCATATCTCTCCGCTTCCACCGCGCACGCCTAGAACGGCACGCGTCAGACGCGGCGTCGTGGGTGACGCAGGCGGCGGGCGCGGGGCTAAGCCCCGCGAGCATGCGTCAGGCCATGATGAAGGGGACGGCTCACGCCCTCCTCCCTAAACGGAGGTAGGCATGGGGGCGTGGTGCATTTACTGGACGGGGCCGGTGCGCGGTTTTCGAGGCGTCCACTCCCCGCGATCACGGGGTGGGGCGAGGCCGCCTCATCCTTCGCCTAGGTTCTGCATCCCCGCCACGCGGCTCCCATGCGCTTGGGGTCGCGGACGGTGGAAGTGGGAAACTGGGCCGTCGCGAGCAGAGGCAGCAGGTCGGCCCCGACTCCCTGCTCTTCCCATGCCTTGATTCGCTGAGCGGGGCGGCCGAGCCCCCACCTCGCTCCTTTATAAAGAGTGGGAGGGGAGCATAGAAGCCCGCACTCTCTCATCTCCTCCTTTCTTCAGCTTCTGCTCCCCTTTCTCTCATTCGCCATGGAGAAAGGGAACCCTGGCCCTTCATCGGTGGTGGCGAGGGTCGCCGCCAGACAGCGTACCCCTCCCTCTCCCGCGCCCGAGGTGGCAGAGCCAGCCATAAGGGGAAGAGGGAGGGGGCGAGGTCGTGGACGAGGTCGAGGACGAGGTCGAGGATGAGGTCGAGGCGCTCGGGGAAGAGGCGGACGGGGCGGCGCGCCAGCTTCGCCTCCGCCGGCGGTTCCTCTCCCCACGGCGGTCCATATAGGGGACGACCCTTACGAGTTCTTCATCAGGCTGCGCTGGGCGCCTCGTCGTCGCCTCCGGCTTCCAGCTCCGTTTGCGAGCGCGATGGAGTTGGACCCGCCCGAGACACTGAGACTGCACATGAGGGGCTGTGGGATCAGCGGCACGCGAGTCCGCGTCGTATTCCCAGCCCCTAATGTGATGTATCTTGATCGAGGGTGGAAGACGTTCGCCCGTATCCACAGCCTGATGGAGGGGTTTACCCTCCATTTTAAGTTGATGGAGGGCGATCTCCTCTCCGTCAAGGTCTTCGGGTGCTTCGGCACTCGGGCGAAGTGCTGCGTGGACAGCTCCTCCGATAGTGAAGGCTCCCCCTCGAGCGAGAGTGACGAGGAGGAGAGCGACAGCGACGATGAGGGTAGCGGGCGGCGGGATGGCGGGCCCGACTAGGTGTCGGGCGCCGCTTCGTGCGGCACTGGTGACCCCATCATCCGTGTCGCCGGCTCCTTGAACTCCCCGGGGTCGTCTCCTTGGGCGGCTGGCGTAGGGGGGCTGCGGAAGGGGAAGAGGGCTGGCGACTAGGCCGTCAGGTCGGAGTACGAGGGCGTGGTTCCCTCGACAGCGTGCTGACGTCTTGCCGCCCCGTCTTCGAGCCCCGCTTCCGGCGCCGCCATCACCGTCCAGCCTTCGGACGGCCCCCGGGATGTTCTCTTGGTGTCTTCTGGCACCCGTAGCTCGCCTAGGCGCCCCTTTTGCCCTTTTCGCCTCCTTGACCTACCTCCTGAAGAGAGGGACAGGAAAGGGATTACGGGCATCTTATCTTATCTTTTTAATTTGCAAGCCTTCGGGCCTTAGTTGCTTCTAAAACTTAGAGATGCCGGGGTGCTGATCCACGGGCACCTATGGGACCGGCGGACCGGGTCCCTTTCGGTTCGGCGGGGGCGGAGGTCGCGCAAAGAGCAGATCGAGGCGAAGCACGCGAGCGATTTACCCAGGTTCGGGCCGCACGGATGCGTAAAACCCTACTCCTGCTTTGTGGTTCTGTATTGATTTCTAGCTCGAGAGCGCGGAGTGCTACAGTACACGCCGGCGGCTAGCAAGACCGAGCATGAGTGTTCGAACTGGCTATCCCCCTTCTCTCGTTGCACACGGGCCTCCTTTTATATGCTCAAGGGGTTACCGACAGGTGGCAACGGAGGTGAAGGGCAAAAATGGAAAGGTGCTGTGGTAGGCACAGCTACCTGCTACAGTGTATCATACCTAACCCTGACGGCAGGGGACAAGGGCATTAATTGCCCGTCTGTGTCGCCTAAACAGTACCGAAAGGGACCGCTAGGGACGCCACCGTTTGCCACGATGGTAATCTTGTCAGCGCCTGCTTGCCACCGCACGCCCCTGGCTGCACAGCCTTCCGCCACGTACGCCTGGAGGGGCCCCAGAGCGACACGTTGGTGGATGTGCTGGAGCACGGGCTCGGAGAGGTGGCTTTCCACGGCAAGCGTCTTGCCGCGGTTGTTGTCTTGTCGCGTC